>NC_034011.1:16915485-16920631 GCF_000346465.2 Prunus persica | reverse complement strand
GATGAGTGTATCGTATAGCTATTTATAGTTATGTTTATATATATATATATGTATATTTATATGTATACGTATAGTTGAGTGCGTAAGGAATTAGAGTTTGTTTAGTGGTTTGACAGGAGTTGTAAGATTGAGAGGATGGGTTTCTTTTTGAAGGAGATAACAGGTGTTTTTAGAAGAGTTTTAATGAAGCATGTTTTGAGTAATTAATTATTGAATTGTGAACCTGCATGACTTGAGCATTATTTTTATATGGTGGGGTTACTATATTGTTTTTAACTGCAAATCTGGTTTTTGTCCACTCACATGTTTTCTGTTTTGCGCCCCCCAGCCAGTAGTCACTCCAAGAAGCGTGCAAGTGGTGTACGAAGCTCAAACTGTGCATCTTTCTAGTTAGGAACTGAGTAATTTCTCTACTCAACTGTTCTTGTAATCTAAATTCAGTAGTTGCTCTGTATTGCCCATGGTAGATTTTACTTGTGAGGCCGGAGGCCACTCTAGTATGACTTGTAGGTTTGTGAAAGCATGCTACTGGTTGGGATTATTTTTATTTTATGCATGTTGCAGGTTGAGTAATATTCGTTGGGATTGCTTAAATTACAGAGGAGACTCTGCCAAAATTTTGGTAGAAAGTCTCTATTTCTTAGTAGGTGGGCCCGGCATCGGGATGATGTCGGATCAAAGACGGGGTCCGCTTCGGTTTCCGGGAAATTCCGGGGCGGGTCCTGTCACCAAATTAGTACTATATTGTGTTTTAAAACTAAAGCTCTATAATATTAGGGGCAAACTTTGTCATTTGAATGAATTTTTTTATAAATAAAATCATTAACTTTTAGAGGAAAAATTAACGAAAAGGAATTTTATTAAAAAAATTTAAACCTCAGAGGTTGTTCGTGTAATTCTTACCATTGCTGAGGCCTACCAATACAAGCTGCGGTGGAGAGATAGAGAGAGAGAGAGATATGGCTTGGTTCAAGTCAATGTTGGGCACATGCATGCAGTGTCGAAGGCAAAGCAACGTGTTTCTCGTGTATATCCAATAATTCAGTCTTGATGTTTATGCTTATCAACTTATGTTGTACCAATATTCAGCCAAGGGATAAGGTAATTAATATTGTTATTGAGGTCTCCAGCTAACTTGTACGACACACTCAACCACCACCAATGTATAATGGGTAGCATTTTTACTCATCTAACTACCATTTTCAAGGCCTGACATATTCAGGGACGCATCTACATTCTGGGCTATATCAGCTGTAGCTACAATTTAAAAAAAATAAAATTATTAATCTTTGGATGAAAAATCAACAAATTGTGAAAATAATTTAAAACTTCAAAGGTTGTTCTTGTAATTCTTATTATTGCCGAGGCATACCAATACAAGCTTTGCTAGAGAGAGAGAGAACTCAAACGTAATTAGGGTTTAAAATAATATGTTTATTCTTCTCACAATGAGCGATATATATAGTACATACAAAATGGGTACAAATAGAAACTATATACAAAATCTCATAATTCTACCCAAATTAGATAATTACAAAAATACAATTTATATTCCTAAAAGGAACGTTGACCTTGATTCACGCCAACACTCCCCCTCAAGTTAGTGCATATATATCAGTAATGCCCAACTTGTCAAGTGAGTCTTCAAATCGGCGCTTTGACATTGCATGGGTCAACATATCTACAAGCTGCTCTGAAGAAGGCACAAA
Organism: Prunus persica; assembly: GCF_000346465.2. Lineage (NCBI taxonomy): Eukaryota > Viridiplantae > Streptophyta > Magnoliopsida > Rosales > Rosaceae > Prunus > Prunus persica. The sequence continues at coordinate 16,918,922 of NC_034011.1, read as the reverse complement.
AGGTATAGAAATTAACTTATGCTCCAGCTTCTCCTTAATGAAATGCCGATCAACTTCTACAAGCTTATTTGGATCATGTTGCACCGGATTGTTAGCAATTTCAAATGCAGATTAACTATCACAATGGAGCTTTGTAGTAGCATCCAGTCTAAACCAAATTTCAGCAAGTAACCACCTCAACTAGAGTATTTCACAAACCCCTTAAGCAATCCCTCTATACTCATAATATACAGAGGATCGTAGCACAACATTTTGCTTCTTGCTACGCCACATAACTAGGTTACCGCCAACAAAGGTGAAGTAACCTGATGTAGAACGTTTATCTGTAATATTCCCTGCATAATCTGCGTCTATGTACCTTGTATATCCAAGTGACCATTTTTCTTAAATAATAAACCTCTCCCAAGAGCAGACTTTAAGTAACTCAAAATATGCATCACATCAGCTATATGATCCTCACTAGGTGAATGCATAAATTGGCCAGCAATGCTTACCGCATAAGCAATATCATAGCGTGCCAGTGATAAATAAATCAATCTCCCAACCAACCTTTGGCCTTTCTTTGTTAGTTGGGACCTGATCCACATAAACCCCAAGTTTATGATTCTTAAAAATAGGTGTATCAGCTGGTTTATAGTCAAGCATTCCAGTATCTACAAGCATATTTGTGACATACTTCCCTTGTGAAAGAAATAAGCCATGTTTAGATCGAGTGACTTCCACTCCTAGAAAATATTTCAGATTGCCCAAATCTTTTATCTCAAACTCGGATGCTAAACGTTTATTTAATTCCTCAATTCCTACAGTATCATCAATCATATTATCCACATAAGTAATCAACAAATTTACCTTATCAGCTCTATGTTTAATGAATAGAGTATGATCAGTATTGGCATGTTGGTAACCAAACTTCTTCATAGTTGTAGTAAATTTGCCAAACTATGCCCGAGGAGATTGGTTTAACCATACAACGCTTTTTTAATTTGCACATTTTCCCCTTGTCACCGATAATGCTATACCCTGGTGGAAGACTCATGTACACTTCTTCTTTTAGTTCACCATGTAAGAATGCATTTTTTTCCATCAAATTGCCTCAGGGTCCAATCCAGGTTTACTGCTAAGGACAACAAAACTCTAACGGTATTCATCTTAGCCATAGGTGCAAAAGTATCATCACTACTACAAAAAAGCAAAAAGACGACGGTAAATCACCGTCGTGTATTTGATTTTTCAATGGTCGTGGAATCCACCGTCATCTTTTCCCTCATAAACCACGACGCTAAATAACCGTCGTTGTTAAACAATACAACGTCATCAAAAAATACAAAACGACGTCTTTGTACTGCAAAAAGATCTAAAAAAAGCAATCGAGGATGATAATAGACGACCAATTCTCTAAAAAGACCGTCGTTAAAAAGGGAAAATATGACACATATTAAGAGAACAAGGCCGCAAGATAGACATACAACGACGACAATAAAAATACGCCGACGTTAAATATAATTTTCACGACAATAAAAAATATGACGTCTTTAAATACATTAGAAGACGACGTTATTGATACCTACTACGTCGCACATATAAACACAACCGTCGTACAATTAATTTTCCACTTCGATTTTTTGATAAAAGATGACGTGGAAATAGTTGTCAGTGTCATTATTTACGACGTATGTGTTTCTATAGTAGACGTTGAAAAACTAAACAACGTCAGTTACAAATATATGAGAGTCGTATTAAAAAATTTATACGTCCTATTTTCAGAAACAAACAACGACCATAAATATTAGACGTTGTTAAATACAACAACGTCGGAAAACAATAAAAACAGACGTGTTTAGTCTGCTAAAGTTCTACAACGTCTCTTATTTACAAAAAACCGTCGTGAAATAAATTTTCCACTTCGATTTTATCTAAAAAAGATGACGTGGAAATAGTTGTCAGTGTCATTATTTACGACGTATACATTTATATAGTCGACGTTGTATTTATATGTATTCATTACTCACGACGCACTTAATAATATAGACGACGTTGAACGTCTAAACAACGTCGGTTCCAAATAAATGAGAGCCGTATTACAGAACATATAGACGGCGTAGATTATGATGGGAGCCGTATTACAAATAACGTCGTTTAATTGTTATTAGACGGCGGTTATAATGAATTTCCGTCGGAATTAATTTCGTCCTCTTCGTTATAAAAGAACTTGCGACGTGGAAAATGTATGATGACGTCGTATTTTTGACGTTCAGATACATATCTCGTTTTTTAGACGTCGGTATTATGGGATTGGAGTCGTGTTATTTTGAATTACATGGCGGTTCTTTATCCTTCACCGACGTGATATCCTGAATAATTGCTTCACAATAGCGTCGTGGTTCTTCATTGTTACGTTGCTTTAAGACGTCGGTAAATATGCTGAATAACTGATTCACAATAACGTCGTGTTTTATTTGAACGTAGAAAGTGAAGAAATCACATTACAATATATTACAAAATTAATGTCATACACTGCCAATTACATAAGCATCATTCAATCCATATATCTTCACACCCATCTCGAATATTTTGACCGCCTAACTCACCTACCAGTTCATCAAATGTGTCAACATTTGGCATCCCTCTAGTAAATGGCTCACACTCAATTATCACATCACCTAATACTTCATCACCAATAACATCATTATATTCTCTACTAGGCATTGATAACACTACCGACCAACCACGATGCATCGGGTCGTCAACAAAAAATATTTGTTTGACTTGAGAAGCCAAAACAAATTGGTCATTCCTATGTCCAATTTTACTCAAATCTACAAGGGTAAATCCAAGTTCGTCGACTACAAGACCAGAACTATCTATCCAATCACACCTAAAGACTGGGATTGTAAACTTTTGGTAGTCAAGGTCCCAAATTTCTTGAATGACACCATAGAAACCCATATTTGAGAGAATTGGGTTTTTATCCTTGGCACTAGCAACTTGCATGGTATGTGCAAGTAAATAAACTCCACTATTTTGAGTTGTCCGCACATCATCTTGTGCCTTGATATTGAATTTAATACCTTTAATAAGATAGCTCCTATATAATGGCACTGACATGTTTGGACCAGCTGCTAGCCACCTTAAATTTTCTGATACGCCATGATTGTCTTCCTCAACTTCACTTTGAACCTGCAAATTAATCATATCTTAATTCATCCTAACATATAAATAAGAAGAAAATTAAAAGAGAAATACGTTATTCAACAACATATACCTTGAAGCGTAGCCATTGAATGAAAGTGCTATTGTGCTTATCCTGCAGCCACTTTGTTCTCTTTCTAAATTTTGGATAAGCAGTCTTGATGTGGATCATATGTTGCCTACATGACACGAAAAATTCAAGCATTACGGTCCCAAATATATAAGATAAACATAAGAAATAATTTAAA
>NC_034011.1:16889017-16915117 GCF_000346465.2 Prunus persica | reverse complement strand
AGACGACGGGTTTTAAACAAAAACAGAAATATTTGGCATATATAGACGACGGATTTTCAACAGACGTCGTCTATTATAAGTAATAGAAACGACGGTTTATGAAAAAACCGTCGTGTATAAGTAATACAACGACGGTCGTTTAAAAAAACCGTCGTGTAATCGTCGTCGTATGCCTTAAAATTCGTCGTGTCTCAGTTTATTTTCAAGAACACAAAACCCATTAAGAACACAACATATATATGAAAACAAGCAAGAAACCAACATATACATGAAACCAAGCATGAAAACAATAAATCCATTCCCAATTCAACATAACAGAGTGATTAAAAGATACGACATAAACAGAAAATCCATGAACCCATACCTATAAGCACATTATTAACAGATCGCAAGCATACACATAAAACCCTTTAACAAAACAACCTAATATAACTCGAATCGTTACTAGAATCATCACTCGAATCCCCATCTTCATTATCAGTTTCTTCCTTCGTAGGTACTATTTGCTCCCCATCATTTTCTCCATAGCGGAAAATGACAAGATCAAATAAAGGTGTACTTTTGCTGGAAATCATTTGGAAGTTGGTGATCTGTGTCTTTTTGTGTTGATTTCCAGCAAAGTACACCTTTATTTGATCTTGTCATGAACCCATTAAACAGAAAATCCATGAACCCATACCTATAAGCACATTATTAACAGATCGCAAAGCATATACCTAAAACCCTTTAACAAAACAACCTAATATCATTCAATGAATTTACAAGGGGAAGATAGGGTTTGTACTTACAGGTTGGACGAGCTCACAGATTCGACGAGCCTGGAGAGTGCAACTTTTAATTAGAGCAGAAGTGAGAGAGCGAAATGTTATGTCGCGTGAAATCTGAAATTTTAGGTTTCAGGGATCGAAGTATAAGACTAAGAGCCAAATCTAAAAAAATTTAGGTCGCGCGAAAATTTTTAGAGCGCGCGCGTTATAAAACGTCGAAAGAAAAACCAAGGCGAAAGTTCTACAAGTACCGACGTAAATTTAATATTCCACGACGGAAACTTCATTTTTCGGATTAAGAACGTAAGGCCGTTCATTTTTCGGATTAATTTTAAATTTATTTTGAATTTTTTATATAACGACGACTGAAAAACCACGTCGGTGTTAAGAAATTAAAGACGTTGTAAATTATATAAACCGACTTACATATTAAAATAACGTCGTTTAAAGCGTAAACCATGTCGTATGTTTTACTGTACGACGTAAAATATGTATTCCACGACCCAACCACCGTCGTTAAAAATTAATACACTAAACCCATAAAATTAAATTATACAATTTAAAAAATTAAGTTTATAAAAGGTTTTATGGTTTTAAAGCCTAACATATAACATAGACTACCCAAAAATTATACTTTAAAAATAAACCCCAATAAATAACAACACTAATCTCTAAACCCTAGACTCTAAACCCTAAACCATTAAACTAGAAGTGATTTTATGACTCATCAAAACAATTTTATTTTGGATGGTCATTTTAAATTTTTGTTATTCAAAATGAATTTTTTCAAGGTTTATGTGGAAGAAAATATATCAATGACTTCATAGGAGTTGACTTTTCAATTTTCTGATTTATTTTATATTTATTTTGAATATTTTGATATAAAAATAATAAAATATTCTTACCATACAACAAACCACGTCGGTGTTAAATAAATTGTAGACGTTGTAAATTGTAATAGACTACTAAGTCGTTAAAATGACGTCGTTAAAATGAGAAACCACGTCGGTGTTAAGAAATTAAAAACGTTGTAAATTATATAAACCGACTTACATATTAAAATGACGTCGTTTAAAGCGTAAACCATGTCGTATGTTTTACTGTACGACGTAAAATATGTATTCCACGACCCAACCACCGTCGTTAAAAATTAATACCCTAAACCCATAAAATTAAATTATACAATTTAAAAAATTAAGTTTATAAAAGGTTTTATGGTTTTAAAGCCTAACATATACCCTAGACTACCCAAAAATTATACTTTAAAAATAAACCCCAATAAATAACAACCCTAATCTCTAAACCCTAGACTCTAAACCCTAAACCATAAAACTAGAAGTGATTTTATGACTCATCAAAACAATTTTGTTTTGGATGGTCATTTTAAATTTTTGTTATTCAAAATGAATTTTTTCAAGGTTTATGTGGAAGAAAATATATCAATGACTTCATAGGAGTTGACTTTTCAATTTTCTGATTTATTTTATATTTATTTTGAATATTTTGATATAAAAATAATAAAATATTCTTACCATACAACAAACCACGTCGGTGTTAAATAAATTGTAGACGTTGTAAATTGTAATAGACTACTAAGTCGTTAAAATGACGTCGTTAAAATGAGAAACCATGGCGGCTATTTAACTATACGACGTAAAATATATATTTTACGACTTAACCGTAGTCGTTACATAAACGTCGTCGATTATACCCTGAACCCTTAAGAAATTGAAGATATTGTAAACCATTAACGACTCAATTGTTCAAAGAACGTCGTCTAACTATTTTTTTACGTCGTATTTGTTTAAAACACGCAACAACAAAATACGACGGTTATTGACTTTATTAGGTCGTTGGAAAAGTATTACACGTCGGTTAAGCAATTTGTATGTTTGTTTTTTTTTTAATTTAAGAAAACCTCAACAAATTTTTACATTACATATTATAGAGAAAATTGGTACATTATACATAAATATCAAGTGTTCAATAATTGCCCTGTTTAATAATTTGGAAAACAAACTCTGCCCATTCATTCCGGACTTCATCAATGGCTTCTTGGGGGTATGAAGCTTCCTGGTTTCCCTTGGCATACTGCATAAACAATGACTATTAGGGTTTATAAATAAAAAGAAATTCAATCACAGACGACGATATTTTTCATAACCGACGTAGTATATCCATTCAACGACGTTAATTTTACACGACCGTCGTTGATAATACAAAAAACGACATGAAATGTATGAAGGTAATTTCTTCTTACCTTATTCTCAAACCCCAAGGAAGGATCCATGATGATGTCCCTCATGAAGCGCATTACATAATACCCGCATTCGACATTGCTGGGTTGCTTTGGTGTGCCTGAGAGAGTTTTCCAAATTACATTTTTACGTCCTGCTCGGGCTATGTGGGTATTATATAATTTTAAAGCACTGTTCACGATATTTTTGGCCTCTTCATCGACCACACGATTTCCTGGCAGAGGATCCAGAAAATAGACGGTTTCTCTCTTTGCTCTTACAATCAGCAAAATCCAATGACGGCTGCACAAAATTAATATAAAAACGACGGTTATTTACAAAAACGACGTATTATAGTATTTCACACGACGAAGTAAAGTAGCTAACGACGACATTATATATTTATCACGACGATAAATAAATACCGACGTGGTTAGTAGTTTCAAACGACTAAATAAAATAAAACACCGACGTGGTTAGTTTATAAGCTGTCATTTATTGAAAATCATAAAAACAAAATCCTAAGGAGACTAACCCTGGATTGTAAGGCATCATGAAAATCTGTTCACCGTCTGTCTTCTGAAGTCGAGCTGCTACCAGTCGTGATCTGGCAGTTATTGTGCCAGAGTTGGCACTAACTGTAGCAGGGTCGATAAAGCCAACCATACTGCACATATTGGCTTTTTTCAAAACATCGTGTAAGTACCTAAACAAATAAAATAATATAAACAAGTCAGCACACAAAACACGACGGTTATGTATAAAACAACGACATATTATAATATTTCAAACGACGTACTGAAATAGATGAGGACGTTATAATATATTTATCACGACGGTTGTTAGTTAAGACGACGTGGTTAGTTAGTTAAGACGACGCAATATATAAACCAACGAGTTATTATTTTAGAAGTACAAACCTCATATATACAGCCAATACAGTAGCTCCAATTTCTTCCATGCCTGCAAATTGTGTAATATCTTCAGGCAGGAGGAAGGTATCGCGCTCACCACCAAACACCTCCTTATCAATTGTAAATTGGACTGTCTTATCCTCAGGCAGGAGTGTCGTTTCCACAAAACGACAAAGGGTTTTTAAAGAAGATGGCGCCTCCATTTTTGAATAAGCACCAACTTCAATAACCTGTTTAAAGAAAAAAAAATGACGTGGTAATTCAATAAAGACGACGGTTTAAGGAATAAAACGTCGTTTTAAAAGTATTTAAACGACGGTGAAAAAATTGTCGTGGTAATTTAATAAAGACGACGGTTTTATGAATAAAGAGTCGTCTGAAACCTTTTAAACGACGGTGAAAAAACCGTCGTTTAAATATTTTATTACGTCTTAAAAAAATTCCGCCGTCTAAGTTGTAAACAAACGACGGATTAAATAAAAATATCGACGTCTGAAATTTTGAAAAACAAATAAAAAAGTTATGTTAACATACCTTGTCGTCATGCTTTTCTTCATCTTCTTTCTCCTTTTCTTCTTCCTTCTCTTCATCTCTTTTTTCTTCTTCCTTCTCTTCATATCTTTTTTCTTCTTCCTTCTCTTCATCTCTCTTTTCTTCTTCCTTCTCTTCATCTGGCTGATGTTTCCCCATTTTGGCAGTATCATCCTCCAAATGTAGGGATCTCACATCACCTCCAGAGCAGCTAGCTTTGTCAGACATTGGATTTTTGGGGCTTTGGCTAATTCTTGGTTTAAGCATGCTTGGATCAAAATTGGGAATTAATTGGGAAAGCTGACTCAGGAAATGCTCCCTCTCAGCCTCTACCAATTGTTTTGTCCTAGCCTCCATCCTTAAGGCCTCTTCCCTTGCCTTAGCCTCCATCTTTTTAGTCTCTTCTTGAAGGAGAACTCTTAAACTCTCCTTCAAACGGTCGTCAAAGCTCACCCTCTGTGGTTTGGGCAAATTGAAATATTGCCTTGGGGAAACACCAGCACCAACTCCCCTCACCCTGCCTGGATGCTCGGGGCCCAAAGCCATGGTCAGCACATCATTGCTGCCATCTACTCTGACTTTGCCTTCCGAGACTTGTTTCTGCAATTCATCCTAAAACAAAGATAAACAAAAAAACACACGACGGTTATTTATGTACAAGCGACGTATTATATAATTTCACACGACGCAATAACGTATAAACCGACGTTATTATAACTTATCACGACGGTAGTTATACCGACGTGGTTATTTATTTAAAACGACGAAATGAATAAACAACCGACGTCTTATGCTATAATTAAAGAAAACAGAGTAGTGATTCCTATTTAGACCGTTAACGACGTTTTTAACAAAGTTTCAACGTGGTAATATCATTCACACGACGAACAATATAACACACGACGTAATAAGAATAATTCACAGTTTAATAAAAATTTAAAACAGAGTGATAGTAGGCTTACAATTAATTTAGCTTTCTCTGCCACCTTTGGATCAGGGATGTTACCATGTTTGTCCTGTCTAGCTCTCTTCCATAAGGTAGATCGATCAATTTCTACCCCAGGCATGGTTTCCTCCAATTGATCCTCCAATCCAGCATATCCTTTTCGAGACAATCGATGATTGTACTCGAGTTTCTCCCTAATCTGTGCATGTTGAGAATGCACAGACTCAAAATCTTTGGATAGCCTTGAAGCTACAAAGGCATCCCATTGTGCTTTCTCTATGAATTTATATGTTTCAGGGGGTTGGCTTAATTTCTCCCTGTCATTGGTGTATGGAAGGATATAATGCCTCGTTAGTGTAGACTTGAAATCCTTCCATTTCTTAGAAGCAGAAGCTAAAACAGAGGTCTTGCCCCCTTGGCCTACGACAAAAGCCATGTCAACTGCTTCCCAAATCTGCTCCTTTATATCCTTGGGGATTTGGGACCATTTCTTGTCCACAAGTGGGATCCTGGAGCATGCCAACACACCAATATACGACTGCATCTCAATATGTGCTTGGCCAACACCTTTCCCCCTTTTATTGTACTCAACAATTGGCCTCAGTTTCTGAAGCTTTCTCTTCACAACACGAGGCATTGTGCTCATACCTCGACCAGTCTTTGAATCATCAGAGATTGTTGTCTGGCTGGTTGGTTCTGTCTCAGCAGATGATGAAGCAAACTTCATCTTCTTCGAAGACTTCATCTCCTTCGAAGACTTGTCTTGAGGAGCTACCATTCCAAGCTTCTTGGAGCCAGAATCCTTAGTTTGTTGTTGAGAAACCATTTTAACAGACAAAACTGCAAGTGAAAATATTTCAGGAAAACATTAAGAACACAAACGACGGTATTAAAAAATACGACGTATGATATGATTTTAGACGACGCAATGAAATAATCTCAGATGTAATAAATGTTTAAAACCATTATTTATATAACGTCGTGGTATATATGTTCACACGACGTCAATAGTAATACACCGTCGTGGTAAACTATTATTTATATAACGTCGTGGTATTTATGTTCATACGACGTCAATAGTAATACACCGTCGTGGTATTAACATTCACACGACGTAAAACAATAAGATATTTTGTCGTCTATATTAGATACCAACCCTAGTTTCTTTTTCTTTATATTTTATCAAATAAGGGAAAAACAAAAACCATTGTTCAGAGAAATCAAACCTGCAATTAAACAAGCATATAAAAAAAGACTATTATTTTAAAAACAACTTTGTCAATTTTCAGACGACGCTAGAACAACTTACGAACCGTCGTGGTCTACCGTCGTCTTATTTAGTTGAGGTAGTTGTCTTCAAAGTTGGAAACTTTCCCTCTTTGTCTGTATATTTTATCAAACTTGGAAAGAAGTAAAATGATTTTGGCCAGAAAAAAGGTAAAAAGATTTTTCAAACAAAAAACGTATGAGCATGCAAAACAGTAACCAAAATAGTGAAAATGAAAGCTTACCTTTTGCGTGCAATGAAAGCAAGAGGAAGATGATCGATGTTTAAGTTCAAGGACGACGAAGAAGACGAGAGGAAGACGATGAGAAACTCTGACAATGCTCTGACAAGGAAAAGAGACGAAAAGGTTTCTCTGGAGATTGAAATTTCTAATCGGGTTTGGAAACAGTGCATGTGTAAGTCCAAAAGTTGCTTACATATAAAACCATTCAAAAAAAAAATACGGCGGTGACATTTAACTACGTCGTTTTTAACTAACACGACGCAATATTTTTAGTTCGACGTGGACTCATTTCATTTAACGTCGTTATATTTAATATAACCGACGTGGATTTTAATTTTTAAATTATGAGTTTATTTTTCAATTACAGTGCGTTTTCAGTTTATTTTTCAATTACAGTGCGTTATAAATAGAGTTTTTTTTCCGGAGGAAATTTAAAATGACTTTTTTGGATGACAGATTTAAATAAAATAAGAATATAAAAACAACGACTGTTTTTGTATTACTGTCGTCGTTTTTCGTCGTCTTAAGTAAGACTAAGACGACGTAATATATTTGTTTAGCGACGTTGATTTGTTTTTTAAACGTCGTTAGGTATAATATAACCGTTGTTGAAAATTGTCTCTCTGATTGCAAATTTGCAACGACGTTAGGTATAATATTTGTAGATACACAAACGCACACACATCATCAACTTCCAAAAAATTGTCTCTCTGATTGCAAATCTGTGTCATCTGTTAAGATTATGATGTGGAACAGAGTTCCATCTGGTAAGATTTCGTAACCCTTGGGATCTCAGAAAAATCTGATTATGTCGGCGGTTTTCTATATAAACCGTCGTGGTTATTTCAATTCTTGTCATTAAGTAGATCTACCGACGTAGGATAAGAAAATCAAAGAAAAAAATTGTTAACAAAAATTCTTATTAAGACGACGTATAAAATGAATAAATACGACGTTGAATTTTATAGTACGATTTAAAGATAACGTCGTAGAACTATACGAGAATGACGTCGATATATTTATATTTTTCGTCGTTGTACATTAATTTAATACGGCGATATTTTGTATTTTAAAGCCTTGGATTTGTTTGTAATTATACGGCGTCTTATACGAAAACCTCGTCGTGTTATTTTATGAGTAAAAACGGCGGCTTTTATTGAAATCGTCGTCTTTACTTTCTACGTCGGTCGATTCATAACTTCTGCCGTTCTTTGTTGGTTTTGATTTTACACTGCCGAAATCTGTTTCAAATAGACGTCGGTTGTTTAATTAGGTACGTCGTTGTTTTTGAACAGCCATTTGAATCTCCATTTTTAGTTGTCTAAGGTGGTATTACACGACGGTGTTTTTAGAACCGTCGTCTTTTTAAAAACCACGACGGTTTTCACCTAGACCGTCGTTGTTTTCTGGTCGTCTTTTTCACTTTTTGTAGTGGTGTGATAATTAACTCCATACGTCTAAGTGTACCTTTTAGTAACTAGTCTTGCTTTGTACCTCTCCACAGTACCATATGCATTATATTAACTGTTTGGGCCAACAAATTATGCACCCAGCCCAACACTAGAGGCCCAGAAGAACGAGGCAAAATCAAGACCCAAGCAGTTTGGACTAGAATTGGAATCGAGGGCCCAAAGTCAAAAAGCCCAAACCCAAGTCAGATTTTTTACCAAAACCCAAAGATTGGAAGAAAAGCTCATGCATGTGATTTGCTCAGCCTACAGTCCCAAAACTCAAACTGGGCTTGCCATGATTAGATGAAAAGAGAGAAACCCAAAATAAAAGCAAATCCACGTGACTACCTGACTTTGAAAAGTCAACAATTTCAACTGGGTTGATAGGGAGTTAATGAAGGCATATCTTAAACAGGCAAAAGTCTCCAGCCTTTTCAGGCAAAAGAAGATCAGAATCCCTTTTCTATATTCAGAAAAATTCTGCTCCAGTGCAGGTGCCATTTCCAAGGGATAAGCAGGCTATATTTTCTAAAAAAGATAAGTAGGGTGCAGGGAGTTGTTCATCTGAAAAATCAAAACTAACCATCACGACAGATTGAGTTCTCACAAGAAGCAATTAGAAATCAAAAGAGCGAGAAGTAATCACCACAAAGAAATGACTGTTGTTGGTCTGTTTGCCAGAACAGATAACTTCCTTTTTTCTTTGCATTTAAAATAAAAGATCTTTCTTTTGGAAAATTTTGCCGCCCATTATTAAAAGATTAGAAACCCTACTCCAGCGTTTTTCTATAAATATAAAAAGGGATGAACAGATCAAGGACAGCCAAAAAATCAATCAAAAACCAAAAACTCAAAATGGTCACTTGATCTCAAAAGCCTTCAAAACACTGAAAGCACCCAAAAGCTCAATCGAGCCATAAGAAAGAAACCAGTTACAATTCAGAATCTCCAATTCAATTTAGACATAGAGAAATAAGCCATTCAAAACGAGGTTTCTCTCTTTACAAATTTGATTCAGCTTAAGCCAAGTCAAGCAGAGTTCGGGTTTTACAAATATGAAAACCTCAACAAATTTATCGAGAGGCCTGATCAAGCAGAACAGGTACCACAGTGCAATTCCAGTTCAGTAATCATTAAGTCTATCCACTTCTGCCCCTTCCAGACTAAAGAGGTCCCAATTCTGCTCGTTCAAAAATCCTCCAGGGCTTGAAATAGATTAAAGCTTTCCCAAACTCGAACGTTGGTATCGATTTACAACTGAAACCTGACAGTTGAAGGTGTTGACAGTCCAGTCCAGCACAGGCACACCCAGTCTAGCCAGGATCAGAAGCATCTATGCAGGCAGAAATGGAAGTCCAGCCCTCTTTTTGTCTTTCTAGAGTTGGTTTTTCCTTTTTGAGTTTTGTAAAAAGCACTTCTACCTAAAACAGTTCGCTATCTTATCATTTATTTTGGCCAGAACTACTAGTTTTGTACTGTGAAAAATTGTGAATTCCTCACTAGTCTGAGGCAAGAAAAGAACTTACTTGGGAGATATTCCTCACCCAAATTCACAATCACTTGCTTAGAAATCAGTAACTTGCAAGTAATCTATTTTTAAGAAGTCTGCTAAAATTCTCATTGCTAGCAGTGGCACGCTCGCACGCTAAAGAAAGTTGACTTGTTGACCAGTCAATGGTTTTTAAGGCAATAGGGAACTTTACCCTACCGTCACAGGAACAAATATAAAACGGGTGAACATTAACTATAAACACCCAATTGCATCCTGCCTTTGATAGATCAACAATGTCTCTTGTATTATTTTTCTGCAGCGCCTCCATTTCAATATTCATGGCTTCAGCTCATTTTGGATCATTAAATGCCTCCTCAACACAGGCTGGAATTTTAATACAACCCATTATGGTCACAAATGCTTTTCACCTAGGAGATAACCTGTGATCAGACACATAATGGGCAAGAGCATATCTTATTTTGCCTTCTAGTGAGTAACGATCAGGTGGAACCTCACAACTCCGTCTAAGCAGTAGAACATAATAATTATCAACAGTATGAATGGAATTAGTTACCTTGAGAATATCCAGGGGAGATTGATTGGGTACTATAAGAGAGCATGTTTTTCAACTCAGAGAGCAGCCGATTAACAATATATTGGATGGACCAAGATTCCATATAAACTTGCAAGCCAGACCGTGTTGCAAGAAGAAGAAAAGAGAAGAAGAGGTTTTGAGAGAGAGAGATAGAGAGAGAGAGAGAGAGAGAGAGAGAGTAAAGGAGGCGGCGGAAAGGGTTTAGAGAGAGATATGCAGATGCTAGGGTTGGTAGGTAAGTAAGGATTTTAAAATTACAAAAACCGCTTAATGGGTTGATTTGTGTTTGTAATATAGTTTGACGTTGAATGTATTACGACATTGGTTAATAAACGTCGTTGTTTTATATATCAAAAGATGGCGGAAAGGTTTGAAAACCTTCTAGACAATGGTGGTTTCCCATCGTCTATTTCGATTTTTGTAGTAGTGGTGGTTGATGGTGAACGATCATTGACGATGCTATTCGTTGATGCGAATCGATCAGTCTTTGAGTTTTTTGGGATGGAGTGGGAAGGATATTGTGCAGAAGGCGGTTTCTATAGTGAAAGTGAATGGTCTTGCGCATTCAATTTAGCGCTGTCATTTCGCGTTAATTTTTTGGTGATGTGATGTCGTTTTTATGATCTGTGGATAGCTGTAGGTTTTGGTTTAAAATGAAATATTGAAGTTTGGCATAATGTCATAATGACATCTTTTGTAATTTTGATGTTCTTTAATTTATATTATGGTAAAAGTAGGTACCATATTTTGGTCTTTGGCTTTATCCTAATTAGATGAAATTGGATTCCTATTTACCAAAGTAGTAAACTATATAGTGTGTTAAAACTAAAGCTCCCTAAAATAAAAGTGACACAGTTATTAATAGATACACTCTCAAAGTTCTTAACTACAACATAAAGTACATGAAACAGAAAAACTACTACTGTTTTTTAGGGAACACAAGAACTACCACTTAAGCCCCAGTGTCGCGCAACCAAGGAGATCAGTCTTCTTTTTGGTCCTTCTTGTGACTTCCAGAAGCCCATACTTCCACACAGAAGAGAAAATAAGTGATACGACGAAGGATGTAGAACCTAGAAGTAGTATTGCAGAAGAGTGGAGTGAAAACTACTAAGACAGTGAAAATGAAAAGGACTCCCAGGATCAATACAACATAGGCAAGCCAATGAAGATTGCTAACTACCACATAAACCCCAGCCATGAAGGCTAAGGACATCATGGTAAGCGCAATCCCCAGCAGCGGCAATGCGAGACGAAGAGCATTGTACACCAAATTTATGTCTTCCAACTGCGCCCAAATGAGAGAGACTGCAACAAGGGTGGCAGTATACATAGCTATAGTGTTACAAATCACAAAGGTTTGGAACATAGCTTTGGTTAGCAAGATTGCCATGCCCTCATGAGGGGCAGAATCGTTGTTGCCACCGGGCATTGTGAAACCGGCTGCAAATGCCACTGTGGCAACAAGTGTGGCAACCACTAATAAAGCATTCACCCTGTCCTTAAACCTTTCCTCGTGGTGATCTCCACCATTGCCTGCTACTTGTGTTGATCTCTGTTTTCTACTTTGGACATGCAAATTCTGAGCATTCACCTTGTCCTTAAACCTTTCCTCGTGGTGATCTCCACCATTGTCTGCTACTTGTGGTGATCTCCACCATTGGAGGACATGCAAACTCTGAGCTGGCTGTGCGAAAGCAGATTTCAATATCGTCCATGTAAGGCTCTGCACAGTACAAGAAGAAACAATCCAATTACCACACACATCGTTGGTAAAATAGAAACAAATCATATAGAGAGAACAAAAGCATGTACAACATGTAAATGATGATGATAAGTTTTGGTTGATCACTATTTGAGCGCCACAAAAGTGATCATATGACTTGATTCGTTTAACGATAACAGTGATACTCTTGAAGGTTCTAATCACAGCTGGAGCTCCCTATATAGTCTGTTTATACCCAATAAATGCATAGTTAGTGAAGTCTTCATTTTGCACCCTGCACAAATATTCATTTTCCTTACATGTTTTTTCCATTTGCATGTACAGTGGTCGATCCAGGAATTTTTCTTATTGGGGGCAAGATGTAGACCAAATCTACTAAATATTTCACACACCATGCAAACACTCAACAAGTAAAAAATAAGGGTGCTAGATACTTGTAAATCTGCAATCCACAGTCTCATAGATAACCAAACCTTGCACAGCTGCCCAGAATACCCAGTCCACACCACTTTGTCTCTCTGCCCTGCCTTGCTCAACAGAGCATCAATGGAACTTCATTCATATCAAGAAAAGGTGAGTATGGCCAATAGCCGTCACTTGCCCTCAAGTGGATCGGTCACTGGATGTGTGGTGTATATTTTATATCAACCATTTGAGCTGAGTTATATCAGACAAAGAGTTGTAATCCTACTTCAATAAAATCTACATAATTTTCTCAATTACTTGTTTCTCCTTTTATTTCTCTGTTCAATTTCTTTGAGAATATACCAAACTGGAATTCATGCGTACTTGTTCCCAACACACTAAATAGAACAAGGATACTGCCCTTGGAAATGATAGCCAAAATCATCATCATCAGTAATGTGATAAAAGTAGATATGGTGCTAACTTACCCCATGATATGAATCAATAGTTCCGAAATTGCTTTCTGTAATGTCAAGAGCTGTCTCGCCCCTACCATTCAAGAGCTTTAAGTTTGTCCCTCTATGCCAAGCCAATCTGTAGACAACCTTGGGATGGTGGTGCTTCGTTGCCAAATGTAAAGGAGTATTTCCGTTGCTGTCTTTTTGGTTTATCAACATTTGAAACTCACCATTTTTGAGAAAATATTTGACAACATTGTCTTTGCCGCGTCTTGCTGCAACATGGAGTATATTTTCGAAATTATAGTTCCTATATTCTGTTGAATCGGGACAATGTCGAAGCAGCTCTTTAACAATCTTGACATGACCTTCGCTTGATGCTGAATGGATGGGAAAGTTGCCACGATGATCCACTTGATGAGAATCGGAGAGGTGTCTTTCTAATAAGAAACGAACCCCTTCCATATAACCAATTGATGCTGCACAATGTAGTGGAGTCCTGTCTTTCTCATCTTTTGGGCTTTGAAACGTTTCCTCCATCCTTGATATTATCTCTAAGAGTTCTAATGAAATCAAGTATAAGTTAGAACAACATATATAAGGGGTTGTCCAATATAGGTCCCTACAATTTCTATTTCCTAGACATATATCCATCCTTCTATAAATCTATGTGTAAAACTCAATTTCAAACTTAAATGACCAGTAGGATATAAGAGGTCGTAGTATTCCTATGTTTTTACATCCTTGCCATTAGACTTCATATTTTATTTATAATTTATTCCAAGCATTTCATTAATTGCCATAATTGTAATTAAAACTCCCTATTAATAGCATATCAATCACCCCATTTCTTTTGGTTGCCATTCCCTCTAACTTATGGCCCCTTAAAATTGCAAATAAAAAAAATATGTAAATTACATATCCAATAATGTACATATGAAAAATATGAATATAAACATATCCATATAAAAATATAGGTATATTATTTACCAAAAAAAAATTAACAAAAATAGGTCAATTAGTTTGTAATTTAAATTTCCATACATTTTACATAAATTAAAAATAGGTACACAATAATTTATAGAAAATAGGTACATTATTTAGAAGAAGAAAAAAAAAGTTCATTATACTAGGTAAATTGTTTTACTAGGTACATTATTAGAGGAAAAAAAATGGTTACATTATTTTGAGAGAGAAAATAGGCTCATTTAAAAAAAAATATTGTTTTCATAAAACAAACAATAAAAAGATGATCAAATTATTTTTCATAAAACAAGTAATAAAGAAAAAAAAAAGGTACAATATTTGGAGAAAAAATAGGTTCATTAAAAAAAATGTTTTAAAAACAAAACAATAAATAGATTATCAAATTATGTTTCCACATAGTTAGGATGTACACTATTATTCATAAAACTAAAATAAAAAAGAATATTGGTTGTATAATGCATAAAAAAGAAAACAACATTAATTCCGAAATTTAATATTGAATTTAAATTATTAATACTTTAAATAGATTACTAGTCGTAATTCATAGAATGAAAACACAATTAATTCAAAAATAGATTGCTTGTCGTAAAATAGATTACTAATACTTTAATGTGGAATTTAATATTTAATTTCAAATAAGTTTCTAAATTAGTTCCTACATCCATTACAACTATTTGGAGATATTTCCAAATTGAACGGGTGTCATTAGTTACACCCCCATAACACATTAACTTATAAATAGTGGTAGTTTTGGAATCCTAAAAATACAATAAATCAGATTTTAAGTTATATTAGGTAACTTGCTTAGTTGGATCCTAGTCATCGGGTATTATTTGAAAAAATTGGGTATTTTAAATAAAAAAAACTAAAGAAAAAGGTTGTAGGTAATTTAAAATGAATTTTATGGGTCTAAGATCAATTTCCTATATATATATAATTATAATGAACGTTTTTCCTTGAAATTGAAAAAAAAAATTAAAACAAACATATCAAAATCTATCACACTAGCCGTTGTGACAAAGTACAAAAAAGAGTATTATGGTTTAGGGGACCTTTGTTTCTGCGGCCTAGAATTGCACCGTGCAGTGGGGACTTGCCATGGACATGAACTTGTATGTTTTGCTCAAATGCTTTTTTTTGTATTAGCTTCACGATCTCAGCAAACCCTTCCTCAGCGGCCAGATACAAAGTGGACTTTCGTTCCTTATTACAATCAAAACGAAGGACATGATAGGCCTCTATCAAACACTTTGCTACTGATTGGTGACCATGAATCAGGGCCTCGTGCAAGGGAGTGTTTTGCTCATTATTTCTCGTGGTTAGCAATATGAATACATCATGACTTTGGGCTTCACGGAGAAGAGTGTTTGTGGTATCTAAATCCCCGGCTTTGGCCACAATATGGAGCGCAGTGTCTCTGTCGGAGTTTGTCTCAAACAAAAGGGGCTTGTGATGTTGTAGGATCTTGGCTGCTAGTTTCGCATGACCAAATTTCGCAGCTATGTGAAGTAGTGTGTTGTTATGGGGGTTTAGTCGAGACAGAAGCCGATCGGGAGCATTGGCCTTAAGCTTACTTTCAATGGTGTTAATAAAGCTATCTATCTTGCCCTGACTTGCGTAGCCGTACAACTGCTGGTACAAGCGCAAATCTTCATCGCCAATTGTCTGCTTAGCCAAGGGTACGGAGGGGCCAATCGCTATGTCATCACGACCATTTTGCTTATTTGAGCTGAATTTTGGACCTGTTGTAGCAGAACCCAAGCGCTTTTGCTTATTTGAGCTGAATTTTGGACCTGTTGTAGCAGAACCCAAGCGCAAATCTTCATCGCCAACTGTCTGCTTAGCCAAGGGTACGGAGGGGCCAATCGCTATGTCATCATGACCATTTTGCTTATTTGAGCTGAATTTTGGACCTGTTGTAGCAGAACCCAAGTATTTGGGGGGGCCAATCGCTATGCTGATGCTCGCAAAATCAATATAGTAAATGAGTGCCTTTATTTTTTTGAGGATCATTCTTATTGAAAGGGGCGATAGCATATTAAACTTACACACACAACACGGATGCTAGGACTCGAACCCAGGACCTTGCCTGAGGGAGTAAATACTCCAAACCACTACACTAGTGGGTCCTTTGCAAATGAGTGCCTTTTTAAATATAGTAAATGAGGAGCACTCAAAAGCTAACAGATAATTAAGTATTCATTTTTAGCTTTAAAAAATAAATTTAAAAGAATTTTAAAAACTTAGAAAGAAAAAAGAAAGAAAAATAAAAACCCAAAAACTATCTGCCTCATTGACGGCGATGAAGCTCCCTTGCCATGACTATCTGTCTCTCTATCTGTGAATATGATGACAGCCCATGGCAAATGAATCCTTCTAGTTTCACAATCAATAGAAAAACTTTGATTTTTCTTTAGATATATGTAGAAAGCTTGGAATCCTCCAAGACCATAAACTCACCCCCAAGCAAGTTTCATTCTAAATTCCTTGATCCCTACCAGTAATAAAGAGGATGGAGGAAAAGGGAAGGGAAGAGAGAAAGATATAGACATATGAAAAAAGAAATATCAGCGGCAGCCATGGTAGAAAGGTGCGGGTGGGGTCGGGCTTTGTCACAAGTTCAGAGAAGGGGTTGTGAAGGAAACCTTTAGAAAATCATGAGTTTCATTTGAACATCAATATAGATAAATAAAATCATGGCAACGGAAGCTTAAGCATGCATCTACGAGTTCAAAAACAACAACTTTTGCCATGAATCTTTTAAGCCAAGTGATAGTTGTATTATTGTCGTAGAACATACTTCAAAAAAGATTGGAAGGAGGAATTACCATTGGAACATCTTAAACAAATGTTGAATGGCTCTTTCAAAATATCCACCTTGTTGTTGAAGCTTGGATGACTCAGCCGACTGTTCCTCGGTTATGTCATTGCGACCATTTTGCTTAGTTGAGATGAATTCATGACCTGTTGTAGCAGAACCCGAGGGTACGTTGGGGCCAATCGCTATGCTGATGCTCGAAAAATAAATATAGTAAATGAGTGCCTTTTTAAATATAGTAAATGAGGAGCACTCAAGAGCTAACAGATAATTAAGTATTTATTTTTAGCTTTAAAACTAAATTTAAAAGAATTTAAAAAACTTAGAAAGTAAAACAAATAAAAATAAAAGCCCAAAAACCGTCAGCCTCATCGACGGCGATGAAGGCCCCTTGCCATGACTATCTGTGAATATGATGACAGTCCATGGCAAATGAATCCTTCCAGTTTCACAATCAAAAGAAAAACTTTGATTTTGCTTTAGACATATGTTGAAAGCTTGGATTCCTCAAAGACCATAAACTCACGCCCAAGAAAGTTTCATTCTAAATTCCTTGAACCATACTCGTAATAGAGAGGAGGGAGGAAGATGGAAGGGAGAGAGAAAGATACAGACATATGAAAAAAGAAAGATCAACGGCAGCCATGGTAGAAAGGTGCAGGTGGGGTCGGGCTTTGTCACAAGTTCAGAGAAGGGGTTGTGAAGGAAACCTTTAGAAAATTATGAGTTTCATTTGAAGATCAATATAGATAAATAAAATCATGGCAACGGAAGCTTAAGCATGCATCTATGAGTTCAAAAACAAAAACTTTTTCCATGAATCTTTTAAGCCATGTGATAGTTGTACTATTTTCCTAGAACATACTTCTAAGAAGATTGGAAGGAGGAGTTACCTTTGGTGCGTGCTTTCAACGTTAACCAAAGCTTGTATGGCTCCTTCAGAATCTCCACCTTGTTGTTGAAACTTGAATGGCTCAGCCGACTGTTCCTCCATTATGTAATCGCGACCATTTTTCTTAGTTGAGATGAATTCTGGACCCGTTATAGCAGAACCATCGAGTACGGAGGGGCCAAACGCTATGCTGATGCTCGCAAAATAAATATAGTAAATGAGTGCCTTTTTAAATATAGTATATGAGGAGCACTCAAGAGCTAACAGATAATTATGTATTCATTTTTGAGCTTTAAAAATAAATTTACAAGAATTTAAAAAACTTCGAAAGAAAAGAAAGAAAAATAAAAACCCAAAAACCATCTGCCTCATCGACGGCGATTAAGGCCCCTTGCCATGACTATCTGTCTCTCTATCTGTGAATATGATGATAGACTATAGTCCATGGCAAATGAATCCTTCCAATTTCACAATCAAGAGAGAAACTTTGATTTTTCTTTAGATATATGTTGAAAGCTTGGATTCCTCAAAGACCATAAACTCACCCCCAAGAAAGTTTCATTCTAAATAACTTGAACCCTACCCGTAATAGAGAGGAGGGAGGAAGAGGGAAGGGAAGAGAGAAAGATACAGACATATGAAAAAAGAAATATCAGCGGCAGCCATGGTAGAAAGGTGCGGGTGGGGTCGGGGCTTTGTCACAAGTTCAGAGAAGGGGTTGTAAAACGGAACCTTTAGAAAATCATGAGTTTCATTTAAACATCAATATAGATAAATAAAATCATGGCAACGAAAACTTAAGCATACATCTATGAGTTCAAAAACAAAAACTTTTCCATTGAATCTTTTAAGCCAAGTGATAGTTGTACTATTGTCCTAGACCATACTTCTAAGAAGACTGGAAGGAGGAGTTACCCTTGGTGTGTGCTTTCAACCTTATGATCGAATTCTACCAAATCTTGAATGGCTCCTTCAAAATCTCCACCTTGTTGTTGAAGCTTGAATGGCTCAGCCAGTCTTTGATGAATTGATTTTGTTACATTATGTTCCTCCATTATGTCATCGCGACCAATTTGCTTGTCAGCCACAAGTTTTGCATCCATCGCAGCACAACCCACCTTATGCAAGGATACTGGGAGGTCAGCCTCTATGCTAATGCTACTATGTCCTCATTGGTGGCCATGCGTAGCACTTTGTCCGCCATATATGGACTTGAACGCTGCTCCTATCTACACACTGTCGTGGAGATCAATCCATGACTATGAGTTCCTTTTTAAATATAGTAAACGAGGAGCACTCAAGTGCTAACAGATAATTAAGTATAATTAGATACAATTAGCGGTCTACGCATATATAGGAGGTGTGGAGGAGCCTGAGAGAGAGAGAAAACGATAGATAATATATAACAACAGCTTGCTTCAAGTCAATTTTGGGTGAATTAATGCAGTAGTACTACACTATAACGGAGTAGGAAGTAGCTAGCTAGGAAAGACCCTGAGAGAAATAGAAACTATACAAACAAAGAAGAAGACAGTAGAGACAGGGCTTATATATTATATTCTAAAGAGGTCTGGTAAGGTCTGAATTTTTTGTTGCTTCTTGCCATAAACTGCAGATACAGAGCTTTTTATAACAGAACAAGAACATCCCAGAACAAGGGAGTAAATGCTAACGACCAACTACCATCTAACATAGAAACTTAATTACCTGCTGCTATCTTAGATACGAGAGGAATGCTATCTTGAGCATCCCCAACCGAAATGTCAATTCCAACGTGGCAAGTTTTAATCCAAGAAAAAGACATTTTAAGCCTTCCAACCGTGATGCCAAATCCTAGTTGGATTGACGTCCTTCACTTTTGCTGTCAAAATTGAAGCCAACATGTTGAGAGGTTTTTTTATTTTTTATTATTATTTTAATATTGAGCCCACTTCTTTCTCTCCTCTTCCATGTACAGTTCTTAACCCTATTTGATATTTTACTCTTAAATACTGAGCCCACCTGCCTTTAAAAATAATATAATAAAATGTATGTTTGACATCTTGGTTGGATTTATAAAATGTCAAATTATCACATCAGCCATCAAATTTAAATTTGATGTTTGGTATTTGACATCTCCCTTAGAGATGCTATTAGACACGAGAGGAATGCTATTCAAAGTAGCTCAAAAGTGACTATTATCGTAATCCCCAGCATTGTCCACTCTAAGCATTACACCTGTTTGGGAAAATCAAGAAATTTTTTTTAAAAAAAAAGGTTAATTCCAAATGGCGTTGCCAAGAAATATCATGAATTTTACCATTTTCAAACTTGTGCTCGAAAAAAAGGTTAATACCCAATTTAAGGGATCCATTTCCAAATGGTCCCATCTCTTAACAGGCCCATAATTAAGTTCCATTCACAATTTAAAAAATTTTAATTTTAATTTTAATTTTCTAACACCAAATACCGGAATTGGAGGAGCTTGAGAGAGAGCGAGAACTAGCTGGCAAAGACCCTTAAACTCTTCTATTTGGCAAAAAAAAAAAAAAAAATTTCGAAACTTCTATTTGGCAAGTTGGTTAGCACGTTTGATTTAAAAACATATTTCAAAAGCTTAATTAAGTTACTATTCAAAACCTAATTAAGTACACCGTTGACAACTGGAATTTTATATATATATACCCTTTCATTGAAAGATTCTTCAAATAATTTTATTTGAGGGACACCCTTTAGGGTACTGTACAAAAAAAATTTCAACGATCTAAACCATATATTTTTTAAGTCTACATTCATAGATCATCCTTACAAAAATTTAGACAAATCGGAAACCGTTTCGACATCCAATTGTATCCTACAAAATCAATAAATACGGTGCTTTAAGAAAGTACTAAAATTTCAATAACACAATTGAGTGGTCAAATGATATCGGATTGAAGTGATTTTTTGTAGATATAATTTTTGAATGATTGTCTAAATCGTTGATATTTGGTCTGTCTTCATTAACTTATCATTATTGCTTTCTTTTTTTTATTGCTTGCCTACAGAGTTTTCAAAATTAAGGACAAAAATTAAACGTTCAACAAATCCCTTTTAAACAATATTACACTCACTACTACAAAAAAGCAAAAAGACGACGGTAAATCACCGTCGTGTATTCGATTTTTCAATGGTCGTGGAATCCACCGTCATCTTTTCCCTCATATACCACGACGCTAAATCCCCGTCGTTGTTAAAATATACAACGTCATCAACAAATACAAAACGACGTCTTTGTACTGCAAAAAGATCTAAAAAAGCAGTCGAGGATGAGAATAGACGACCAACTCTCTAAAAAAACCGTCGTTAAAAAGGAAAAATATGACACATATTAAGAGAACAAGGCCGCAAGATAGACATACAACGACGGAAATAAAAAAACGAAGCCGTTAAATATCATTTTCACGACAATAAAAAATTTGACGTCTTTAAATACATTAGAAGACGACGTTATTGATACCTACTACGTCGCATATATAAAAACAGCCGTCGTAAAATTAATTTTCCACTTCGATTTTTCGATAAAAGATGACGTGGAAATAGTTGTCAGTGTCATTATTTACGACGTATGTATTTATTGAGTAAACGTTGAAAAACGAAACAACGTCGGTTACAAATATATGAGAGTCGTATTACAAAATTTATACGTCATATTTTCAGAAACAAACAACGACGATAAATATTAGACGTTGTTAAATAAAACAACGTCGGAAAACAATAAAAACAGACGTGTTTAGTCTGCTAAAGTTCTAGAAAATAGTCGAGGATGAGAATAGACGACCAACTCAAACAAATCACCGTCGTTAAAAAGGAAAAATATGACACATGTTAAAAGAACAAGGCCGCAAGATATACATACAAAGACGACAACTAAAATTTTACGCCTTTAAATATAATTTACACGACAAGAAAAAATATGACGCCTTTAAATACATGAGAAGACGACGTTATTGAAATATACTACGTCTCTTATTTACAAACAACCGTCGTGAAATAAATTTTCCACTTCGATTTTTCTAAAAAAGATGACGTGGAAATAGTTGTCAGTGTCATTATTTACGACGTATGTATTTATACAGTTGACGTTGAAATGCGAAACAACGTCGGTGGCATTTATATAGTCGACGTTGTATTTATATCTATCATCATTACTCACGACGCACTTAATAATATAGACGACGTTGAACTTCTAAACAACGTCGGTTCCAAATAAATGAGAGCCGTATTACAGAACATATAGACGGCGTTGATTATGATGAGAGCCTATTACAAATAACGTCGTTTAATTGTTATTAGACGGCGGTTATAATGAATTTCCGTCGGAATTCATTTCGTTCCTCTTCGTTTATAAAAGAACTTGCGACGTGGAAAATGTATGATGACGTCGTATTTTTTAACGTTCAGATTATATATCTCGTTTTTAGACGTCGGTATTATGGGATTGGAGTCGTGTTATTTTGAATTACATGGCGGTTCTTAATCCTTCCCCGACGTGATATCCTGAATAATTGCTTCACAATTGCGTCGTGGTTCTTCATTGTTACGTTGCTTTAAGACGTCGGTAAATATGCTGAATAACTGGCTCACAATAACGTCGTGTTTTATTTGAACGTAGAAAGTGAAGAAATCACATTACAATATATTACAAAATTAATGTCATACACTGCCAATTACATAAGCATCATTCAATCCATATATCTTCACACCCATCTCGAATATTTTGACCGCCTAACTCACCCACCAGTTCATCAAATGTGTCAACATTTGGCATCCCTCTAGTAAATGGCTCACACTCAATTATCACATCACCTAATACTTCATCACCAATAACATCATTATATTCTCTACTAGGCATTGATAACACTACCGACCAACCACGATGCATCGGGTCGTCAACAAAAAATATTTGTTTGACTTGAGAAGCCAAAACAAATTGGTCATTCCTATGTCCAATTTTACTCAAATCTACAAGGGTAAATCCAAGTTCGTCGACTACAAGACCAGAACTATCTATCCAATCACACCTAAAGACTGGGATTGTAAACTTTTGGTAGTCAAGGTCCCAAATTTCTTGAATGACACCATAGAAACCCATATTTGAGAGAATTGGGTTTTTATCCTTGGCACTAGCAACTTGCATGGTATGTGCAAGTAAATAAACTCCACTATTTTGAGTTGTCCGCACATCATCTTGTGCCTTGATATTGAATTTAATACCTTTAATAAGATAGCTCCTATATAATGGCACTGACATGTTTGGACCAGCTGCTAGCCACCTTAAATTTTCTGATACGCCATGATTGTCTTCCTCAACTTCACTTTGAACCTGCAAATTAATCATATCTTAATTCAATCTAACATATAAATAAGAAGAAAATTAAAAGAGAAATATGTTATTCAACAATATATACCTTGAAGCGTAGCCATTGAATGAAAGTGCTATTGTGCTTATCCTGCAGCCACTTTGTTCTCTTTCTAAATTTTGGATAAGCAGTCTTGATGTGAATCATATGTTGCCTACATGACACGAAAAATTCAAGCATTACGGTCCTAAATATAGAAGATAAACATAAGAAATAATTTAAAATGGAAACTTAAAGAATAAAGCTCATACGTACTCGATATAAGGTAGGACTTCCTCCGTATTCTCCAAGACATATAGATGTGCTTGATTCAACAGGTCCTGATCAACTACGCTCACTGTGCAACCTGATAATGGCTTTGAAAGTCCCATCTTTTGGCTTGAAGGCACTCCAACTGTACTAGCATCAGATAAATGCTGAGTACAACACTCTACCGCTTCTTCAGCTATATACCGCTCAGCAATGCAACCTTCGGGACGAGTACGATTCTGAACATACCCCTTCAGCACTTTCATATATCTTTCAAACGGATACATCCACCTAAAATATACTGGCCCACATAGACGAACTTCTCTGACAAGATGTACTACTAGATGAACCATGATATCAAAGAATGAAGGGGGAAAGTACTTCTCAAGCAAACACAGAGTAACTACTACATCTTCTTCCAACTTATCTAGCTTGGAAACATCAACAGTCTTTGCACATATAGCATTGAAGAAGAAGCACAAACGAGTTATTGCATACCTTGCAGGCTTCTCCAAAACAGAACGAATTGCCACAGGGAGCAATTGTTGCATTAAGGTATGACAATCATGTGATTTAAGGCCAAGAAGTCTTGAATCTTGTAAAGATACAAGATTTTTAATATTTGAAGAATAACCTTCAGGGACCTTCATACCATAGAAAGAATTGCAAACCTCTCTCTTCTCTGCTCTTGACAAATTCCAAGGCCCAGGAGGCAAACGAGTACGTCTTTCTCCATACTCGGGTTGCAAATCAGTTTTGACCCCCATGTTCAATAAATCTAATCGAGCAGCAATCCCATCTTTATTTTTTCCAGGGATCTCCAGCAATGTACCAATGATACTATCGCAAACATTCTTCTCAATGTGCATAACATCTAGGGCATGCCTTACAGGAAGGTATTTCCAATACTCGAGATCAAAGAATATTGATTTCTTCTTCCAACAAACTCTGTCACCATTTTCAACCATATGCAGCACTTCTTCTCCGGTTAATGGCTCGGGAGGTATGCCATATTCAGGTTTCCCATTAAAAGCTGCACGTTGCCTCCTATATGGATGATTGATTGGTAACCATTTTCTATGCCCAATGTAACAAATTTTGTGGCCATTTTTCAACCTGTGACTAGGTGTATCATCGCCGCATATTGGACAAGCTTTATATCCTTTAACAACACAACCAGATAAGTTTCCATAGGCGGGGAAATCATTAATTGTCCACATTAATGCAGCTCTGAGTGTAAAGTATTCTCCATTATGTGCATCATACACTCCTCTAATCCCAACCCACAAAGATTTTAAATCATCAATCAAAGGCTCCAAGTAGACGTCTATATCATTTCCGGGTTGTTTAGGACCGGAAATCAATAAGGTTAACATCATGAACTTTCGTTTCATGCACAGCCATGGAGGGAGATTATATGTAACTAAGATAACCGGCCAACAACTATATCTGCTACTTAGAGAACTGTGGGGATTGAATCCATCAGATGAAAGAGCCAATCTCAAGTTTCTCGGCTCATTACCAAACTCAGGCCATTTATCATCAAGAAGTTTCCAAGACGGGGAATCCGCCGGATGAGACATCTGACCGTCAATTGATTTTCTAGCAGCATGCCACCAAGTCAGACTCTTAGCTGTCTCATGTGATTGAAACATCCTTTTAAACCTTGGAATTGGGGGAAAATACCACACCACCTTCGCTGGCACACCCTCTTTCAAGATTGAATCTTTGCCTTCCTTCCACCTTGAGATACCACAAGTAGGACAATTAGTTGAATCCTCATACTCCTTCCTATACAAGATGCAATCATTGGGGCATGCGTGCATTTTCTCATAACTCAGCCCCAATGCACACAAAGTCTTTTTAGCCTCATACATGGAGGTTGGTATTGTATTTCCTTCTGGAAGCAAATCGCCTTGAAGTATCAATAATTCTGTAAAACAGACATCACTCATCCCATGTTTTGCCTTCAAATTATACAACTTCACTAATGCCGATAACTTCGTGTACTTTCTACAACCAGGGTACACTGGTTGATCTCCATCCCCAATCACATTGGCAAACTCATACGGATCCGAACCAAAATCACCAAAATCATTATCATCCATATCAATTTCTTCAGACACAAAACTGTACCTACTATGGCCATCATCTTCTTCAACATTTCTACTAGCATTAGTAGTTGCTTCCCAAGGTTCTCCGTGAAATGTCCAATTCTTATAGCTTTGGTCAATTCCATTAAAGTATAAGTGATCCCTTATAATTCCAACCCCAAACAACTTCAAATTAACACATTTAACACATGGACAACGGATATGTGTTGTAGTTAGAAGATTTTCTACAGCAAAGTTCAAAAATGCTTCCACCCCAAATTCATATGCCTTCGATCTTCTATCCGAGTGCATCCATGACTTATCCATCTCCGACACTATAACCTATTATCTATAATAAAGTGAAAATACAGGCAATGACCATCACTATAGCAGATTATACAATGATCTAATCGCAAGTAATACACAACAGAGACGACGGGTTTTAAACAAAAACAGACGTATTTGGCATATATAGACGACAGATTTTCAACAGACGTCGTCTATTATAAGTAATACAAACGACGGTTTTATGAAAAAAACCGTTGTGTATAAGTAAATACAACGACGGGTAGTTTAAAAAACACCCGTCGTGTTAATCGTCGTCCTAAGCCCTTAAAATTCCGGGTCTAGTTTTATTTTTCAAGAAA
>NC_034011.1:16857633-16887721 GCF_000346465.2 Prunus persica | reverse complement strand
AAGGAAAAACCTTTTTTCGGGAGAGAGAAAACGGGGTAGATATTAAATAGTTCGTGGACTATCTTATATAATACACTGACTTGGCTCACCGACGGTGCATTTGCTATAAAAACTGGATCCAGTAAAACTTCCCCAGCCAGGAAGCTATGAAAACAGATGCCCCTGTTACGCACGACTCCTTCCCTTGTATCCCTCATCCTCCTGATCAGAATGAAGCTTTATAATTGGAAGTTTTCTCCTCCATCATTTTATGCACTGGGGAAAAGAGCAGAAATTAAATAGTTCGTGACCGGTGGCTTGAAGTCATAGGGAAGCTGGTGATCAGTGTCTTGGGGCCAAGAATACCAGCAAAAGAACACCTTTATTTGATCTTGTCATGAACCCATTAAACAGAAAATCCATGAACCCATACCTATAAGCACATTATTAACAGATCGCAAAGCATACACATAAAACCCTTTAACAAAACAACCTAATATCATTCAATGAATTTACAAGGGGAAGATAGGGTTTGTACTTACAGGTTGGACGAGCTCACAGATTCGACGGAGCCTGGAGAGTGCAACTTTTAATTAGAGCAGAAGTGAGAGAGCGAAATGTTATGTCGCGCGAAATCTGAAAATTTTAGGTTTCAGGGTTCGAAGTATAAGAATAAGAGCCAAATCTAAAAAAATTTAGGTCGCGCGAAAATTTTTAGAGTTCGCGCGTTTTAAAACGTCGAAAGAAAAACCAAGGCGAAAGTTCTACACGTACCGACGTAAATTTAATATTCCACGACGGAAACTTCATTTTTCGGATTAAGAACGTAAGGCCGTTCATTTTGAAGCTTCATTTTTCGGATTAATTTTAAATTTATTTTGAATTTTTTATATAACGACGACTGAAAAACCACGTCGGTGTTAAGAAATTAAAGACGTTGTAAATTATATAAACCGACTTACATATTAAAATGACGTCGTTTAAAGAGTAAACCATGTCGTATGTTTTTCTGTACGACGTAAAATATGTATTCCACGACGCAACCACCGTCGTTAAAAATTAATACCCTAAACCCATAAAACTAAATTATACAATTTAAAAAATTAAGTTTATAAAAGGTTTTATGGTTTTAAAGCCTAACATGTACCCTAGACTACCCAAAAATTATACTTTAAAAATAAACCCCAATAAATAACAACCCTAATCTCTAAACCCTAGACTCTAAACCCTAAACCATAAAACTAGAAGTGATTTTATGACTCATCAAAACAATTTTGTTTTGGATGGTCATTTTAAATTTTTGTTATTCAAAATGAATTTTTTCAAGGTTTATGTGGAAGAAAATATATCAATGACTTCATAGGAGTTGACTTTTCAATTTTTTGATTTATTTTAAATTTATTTTGAATATTTTGATATAAAAATAATAAAATATTCTTACCACAACAACAAACCACGTCGGTGTTAATAAATTGTAGACGTTGTAAATTGTAATAGACTACTAAGTCGTTAAAATGACGTCGTTAAAATGAGAAACCGTGGCGGCTATTTACCTATACGACGTAAAATATATATATCAACGACTTAACCGCTGTCGTAACATAAACGTCGTCGATGATACCCTGAACCCTTAAGAAATTGAAGATGTTGTATACCATAAACGACTCAATTGTTCAAAGAACGTCGTCTAACTATATTTTTACGTCGTATTTGTTTAAAACACGAAACAACAAAATACGACGGTTTTTGACTTTATTAGGTCGTTGGAAAAGTATTACACGTCGGTTAAGCAATTTGTATGTTTGTTTTTTTTTGTAATGTAAAAACCTCAACAAATTTTTACATTACATATTATAGAGAAAATTTGTACATTATACATAAATATCAAGTGTTCAATAATTGCCCTGTTTAATAATTTGGAAAACAAACTCTGCCCATTCATTCCGGACTTCATCAATGGCTTCTTGGGGGTATGAAGCTTCCTGGTTTCCCTTGGCATACTGCATAAACAATGACTATTAGGGTTTATAAATAAAAAGAAATTCAATCACAGACGACGATATTTTTCATAACCGACGTAGTATATCCATTCAACGACGTTAATTTTACATGACCGTCGTTGATAATACAAAAAACGACGTGAAATGTATGAAGGTAATTTCTTCTTACCTTATTCTCAAACCCCAAGGAAGGATCCATGATGATGTCCCTCATGAAGCGCATCACATAATACCCGCATTCGACATTGCTGGGTTGCTTTGGTGTGCCTGAGAGAGTTTTCCAAATTACATTTTTACGTCCTGCTCGGCCTATGTGGGTATTATATATTTTTAAAGCACTGTTCACGATGTTTTTGGCCTCTTCATCGACCACACGATTTCCTGGCAGAGGATCCAGAAAATAGACGGTTTCTCTCTTTGCTCTTACAATCAGCAAAATCCAATGACGGCTGCACAAAATTAATATAAAAATGACGGTTATTTACAAAAACGACGTATTATAATATTTCACACGACGAAATAAAGTAGCAATCGACGACATTATAGATGTCTCACGACGATAAATAACTACCGACGTGGTTAGTAGTTTCAGACGACTAAATAAAATAAAACACCGACGTGGTTAGTTTATAAGCTGTCATTTATTGAAAATCATAAAAACAAAATCCTAAGGAGACTAACCCTGGATTGTAAGGCATCATGAAAATCTGTTCACCGTCTGTCTTCTGAAGTCGAGCTGCTACGAGTCGTGATCTTTCAGTTATTGTGCCAGAGTTGGCACTAACTGTAGCAGGGTCGATAAAGCCAACCATGCTGCACATATTGGCTTCTTTCAAAACATCGTGTAAGTACCTAAATACATAAAATAATATAAACAAGTCAGCACAAACAAACACGACGGTTATGTATAAAAAAAACGACGTATTATAATATTTCACACGACGTACTGAAATAGATGAGGACGTTATAATATATTTATCACGACGGTAGTTAGTTAAGACGACGTGGTTAGTTAGTTAAGACGACGCAATATATAAACCAACGAGGTATTATTTTAGAAGTACAAACCTCATTTATACAGCCAATACAGTAGCTCCAATTTCTTCCATGCCTGCAAATTGTGTAATATCTTCAGGCAGGAGGAAGGTATCGCGCTCACCACCAAACACCTCCTGATCAATTGTAAATTGGAGTGTCTTATCCTCAGGCAGGAGTGTCGTTTCCACAAAACGACAAAGGGTTTTTAAAGAAGATGGCGCCTCCATATTTGAATAAGCACCAACTTCAATAACCTGTTTAAAGAAATAAAAAAAATGACGTGGTAATTCAATAAAGACGACGGTTTAAGGAATAAAACGTCGTCTTAAAAGGATTTAAACGACGGTGAAAAAACGGTCGTGGTAATTCAATAAAGACGATGGTGTTATTAATAAAGCGTCGTCTGAAACAATTTAAACGACGATGCAAAAACCGTCGTTTAAATATTTTATTACGTCTTAAAAAAGTCCGCCGTCTAAGTTTTAAACAAACGACGGATTATATAAAAATATCGACGTCTGAAATTTTGAAAAACAAATAAGAAAGGCAAAGTTATGTGAACATACCTTGTCGTCATGCTTTTCTTCATCTTCTTTCTCCTTTTCTTCTTCCTTCTCTTCATCTCTTTTTTCTTCTTCCTTCTCTTCATCTGGCTGATGTTTCCCCATTTTGGCAGTATCATCCTCCAAATGTAGGGATCTCACATCACCTCCAGAGCAGCTAGCTTTGTCAGACATTGGATTTTTGGGGCTTTGGCTAATTCTTGGTTTAAGCATGCTTGGATCAAAATTGGGAATTAATTGGGAAAGCTGACTCAGGAAATGCTCCCTCTCAGCCTCTACCAATTGTTTTGTCCTAGCCTCCATCCTTAAGGCCTCTTCCCTTGCCTTAGCCTCCATCTTTTTAGTCTCTTCTTGAAGGAGAACTCTTAAACTGTCCTTCAAACGGTCGTCAAAGCTCAACCTCTGTGGTTTGGGCAAATTGAAATATTGCCTTGGGGAAACACCAGCACCAACTCCCCTTAGTCTGCCTGGATGCTCGGGGCCCAAAGCCATGGTCAGCACATCATTGCTGCCATCTACTCTGACTTTGCCTTCCGAGACTTGTTTCTGCAATTCATCCTAAAAAAAGATAAACAAAAAAACACACGACGGTTATTTATGTACAAACGACGTATTATATAATTTCACACGACGCAATAACGTATAAACCGACGTTATTATAACTTATCACGACGGTGGTTATACCGCCGTGGTTATTTATTTAAAACGACGAAATGAATAAACAACCGACGTCTTATGCTATAATTAAAGATAACAGAGTAGTGATTCCTATTTAGACCGTTAACGACGTTTTTAAAAAAGTTTCAACGTGGTAATATCATTCACACGACGCGAAAATGAACCACCGACGTCTTATGCTATAATTACAGAAAACATAGTAGTGATTCCTATTTAGACCTTTAACGACGTTTTTAAAAACTTTTCGACGTGGTAATATCATTCACACGACGAAAAATATAACATACGACGTAATAAGAATAATTCACAGTTTAATAAAAATTTAAAACAGAGTGATAGTAGGCTTACAATTAATTTTGCTTTCTCTGCCACCTTTGGATCAGGGATGTTACCATGTTTGTCCTGTCTAGCTCTCTTCCATAAGGTAGATCGATCAATTTCTACCCCAGGCATGGTTTCCTCCAATTGATCCTCCAATCCAGCATATCCTTTTCGAGACAATCGATGATTGTACTCGAGTTTCTCCCTAATCTGTGCATGTTGAGAATGCACAGACTCAAAATCTTTGGATAGCCTTGAAGCTACAAAGGCATCCCATTGTGCTTTCTCTATGAATTTATATGTTTCAGGGGGTTGGCTTAATTTCTCCCTGTCATTGGTGTATGGAAGGATATAATGCCTCGTTAGTGTAGACTTGAAATCCTTCCATTTCTTGGAAGCAGAAGCTAAAACAGAGGTCTTGCCCCCTTGGCCTACGACAAAAGCCATGTCAACTGCTTCCCAAATCTGCTCCTTTATATCCTTGGGGATTTGGGACCATTTCTTGTCCACAAGTGGGATCCTGGAGCGTGCCAACACACCAATATACGACTGCATCTCAATATGTGCTTGGCCAACACCTTTCCCCCTTTTATTGTACTCAACAATTGGCCTCAGTTTCTGAAGCTTTCTCTTCACAACACGAGGCATTGTGCTCATACCTCGACCAGTCTTTGAATCATCAGAGATTGTTGTCTGGCTGGTTTGTTCTGTCTCAGCAGATGATGAAGCAAACTTCATCTTCTTCGAAGACTTCATCTCCTTCGAAGACTTGTCTTGAGGAGCTACCATTCCAAGCTTCTTGGAGCCAGAATCCTTAGTTTGTTGTTGAGAAACCATTTTAACAGACAAAACTGCAAGTGAAAATATTTCAGGAAAACATTAAGAACACAAACGACGGTATTAAAAAAATACGACGTATGATATGATTTTAGACGACGCAATGAAATAATCTCAGACGTAATAAATGTTTAAAACCATTATTTATATAACGTCGTGGTATATATGTTCACACGACGTCAATAGTAATACACCGTCGTGGTAAACTATTATTTATATAACGTCGTGGTATTTATGTTCATACGACGTCAATAGTAATACACCGTCGTGGTATTAACATTCACACGACGTAAAACAATAAGATATTTTGTCGTCTATATTAGATACCAACCCTAGTTTCTTTTTCTTTATATTTTATCAAATAAGGGAAAAACAAAAACCATTGTTCAGAGAAATCAAACCTGCAATTAAACAAGCATATAAAAAAAGACTATTATTTTAAAAACAACTTTGTCAATTTTCAGACGACGCTAGAACAACTGACGAACCGTCGTGGTCTACCGTCGTCTTATTTAGTTGATGTAGTTGTCTTCAAAGTTGGAAACTTTCCCTCTTTGTCTGTATATTTTATCAAACTTGGAAAGAAGTAAAATGATTTTGGCCAGAAAAAAGGTCAAAAGATTTTTCAAACAAAAAACGTATGAGCATGCAAAACAGTAACCAAAATAGTGAAAATGAAAGCTTACCTTTTGCGTGCAATGAAAGCAAGAGGAAGATGATCGATGTTTAAGTTCAGAGACGACGAAGAAGACGAGAGGAAGACGATGAGAAACTCTGACAATGCTCTGACAAGGAAAAAAGACGAAAGTTTCTCTGGGAGATTGAAATTTTTAATCGGGTTTGGAAACAGTGCATGTGTAAGTCGAAAAGTTGCTTACATATAAAACCATTTCAAAAAAATAATACGGCGGTTACATTTAACTACGTCGTTTTTAACTAACACGACGCAATATTTTTCGTTCGACGTGGAATCATTTCATTTAACGTCGTTAGGTTTAATATAACCGACGTGGATTTTAATTTTTAAATTATGAATAGAATTTTTTTTCCCGTGACCTTTCAGTTTATTTTTCAATTACAGTGCGTTATAAATAAAGTTTTTTTTCCGGAGGAAATTTAAAACGAAGGAAATTAATATTCTGCAATATGTAAAGTTTCTTTTTTGGATGACAGATTTAAATAAAATAAGAATATAAAAACAACTAATGTGTAAGTCAAGTAGACGAAAAGTTGCTTACATATAAAACCATTTCAAAAAAATAATACGGCGGTTACATATAACTACGACGTATAAATTACAAAATACGACGGTACATTTAACTTCGGACGTGGTAAATAAATACGACAGTAGTTTGTAGGTACCGTCGTAGTAAACTCAAAAATTAAAGTACATAAGTAATAACTCGCGTCATGGTAGATTATTTAACATGTCGTTTTTATTAATTTACCGACGTGGATTCCTGTAATATACGTCTATCATACCGACGTTGATTTTACAATTTAAACGGCGTTTTTTTTGTAAGGACCGCCGTTGGTTTTAAAAATTTATTCTATAAATTTGTCGCTTTCATTCATTTTCGGTTTACATTTAAGGTTCCAAGTTCTTCCTCTCTTACTCGCATCAAATATATGTCCACAAGAAGAAGCTTGTCAACTAGCCTTCTCACTTCCTTGATCAAGCCTGATAGGACACTTAGTGCTTCTGAATACTCCTTGCTTTCCATCAAAAGAGATGCAAGCCTGGCCTCCACTCGCTGTCGAAGGAAAGTTCGCTTCTCAGGGAAATCTGAAGATCAGATGTGCCTGATCCTCTGCTTAATTTTCTTGCCTAAGAAGATCCGTCGGATTTGTGATAGCCTCTTCCTTTATCCGTAGAGCTTCAGAAGAAGAAGATGGGTTTCAAGAATGCGATAAAGAATAGAAATGGCTTCAGATGGCCTCTAAAGCATGAGCAATTGAATAAGTAGTTTCTGGGAGATATGATGAAGACATTGTCAATGCTTTGAACTACACAAGTCCTGCAGAAAGATATGTTAAAGAAACTGAAACAACGGCGGTTTTCTGTTCTACCGTCGTCTTTTATCGTCGTCTATATTAAGTTAAGATGGCGGTAGATTTATAATTACCGACGTAGATTATTTTGTTAAACGTCGTTAAGTGTACTACAACCGACGTGGATTTTAATTTTAAATTATAAATAGAGTTTTTTTTCCCGTATTCTTTCAGTTTTAGTTTTCAATTCCAAAGCGTGATAAATAGATTTTTCTTTCCCGAGGAAATTTAAAATGAGGAAAATTAATGTTCTAGAATTTGTAAACTAACACGACGCAATATTTGCAAATCTGTGTCATCTGTTAAGATTATGATGTGGAACAGAGTTCCATCTGGTAAGATTTCGTAACCCTTGGGATCTCAGACAAATCTGATTATGTCGGCGGTGTTCTATATAAACCGTCGTGGTTATTTCAATTCTTGTCATTAAGTAGATCTACCGACGTAGGATAAGAAAATCAAAGAAAAAAATTGTTAACAAAAATTCTTATTAAGACGACCGTTAAAATTAAAGGTACGACGTATAAAATGAATAAATACGACGATAAAATTTATTGTACGATTTAAAGATAACGTCGTAGAACTATACGAGAATGACGTCGTTATATTTATATTTTCCGTCGTTGTAAATTAATTTAATACGGCGATATTTTGTATTTTAAAGCCGTGGATTTGTTTGTAATTATACGGCGTCTTATACGAAAACCTCGTCGTGTTATTTTATGAGTAAAAACGGCAGTTTTTATTGAAATCGTCGTCTTTACTTTCTACGTCGGTCGATTCATAACTTCTGCCGTTCTTTGTTGGCATTGATTTTACACTGCGGAAATCTGTTTCAAATAGACGTCGGTTGTTTAATTATGTACGTCGTTGTTTTTGAACAGCCATTTAAAACTCCATTTTTTAGTTGTCTAAGGTTGTATTACACGACGGTGTTTTTAGAACCGTCGTCTTTTTATAAACCACGACGGTTTTCACTTAGACCGTCGTTGTTTTCTGGTCGTCTTTTTCACTTTTTGTAGTAGTGACTATTGCACGCTCGGTCTTTTTGTAATGACAATCTTTGGCCCAGTGATTTGTGGATAATGACAGTCTGTGGCCAAGTGATTTGTTTTCCCATAAATGAAGCATGGTTGATCTTTATTGCCATTGAAATTGTTATGGGGTCTATTGGGCTGCCAATTTTGATGTTGGTTGGATTTGTTATGATTGGGTAAGCTATTTATGTTTGTCCTCTTGAAAAATTTCCTTGTAACTTGGAAACTATTCCTATTGTTTAAACTTTCTACTAGGTTCACCTTTATCTTTTCTTCCTCAAACTTGTTACTTGATCTATATTTCTCTTCAATCCTAAAGGAGTTTAATACTTAAGTTAATGTCAGATTTCCTTGTTTGAGCGCCTAAGGGTCTTGTGAAAAAGAAGAAAGTTAATTCCAAATGGTGTTGCCAAGAAATATCACGAATGTTACAATTTTTAAACTAATTCTCGAAAGATATATAGCCAAAACAAAAAGCTATGGAGAGCGAGAGTCTTGGTTCAAGTTAATGTTGGGTCCATGCAGGCAGTGTTGATAGGCAGGAAGGCAGTAGAATTTATTGTCTATATTCGATAATTCAATCTTGAAGTTGATGCACGCATGTCTAATTTACGTTGCATCAATTGAATACTCACTCCAAGTGACAAGGTAATTAATATTGCAACTGCAATGCGGACCAACAAATTGGGACCGTGTAACCATTTAGATGAAAAGAGGTTAGACTTGTGCTTACCTTGGTTATGCAACTAGTTCACTAAGGTGTAGCCAAGGAATATCAGCAATTTTACCATTTTCAAACTTATGCTAGAAAGATGCGCACACAAAAAAAAAAAAAAAAAAAGGTGTCGGAATTCTTACTGGTGCTGAGGCCTACCAAAACAAACTTTGGTGGAGAGAGAGAGAGAGAGAGAGGGTAATAGCTCGGTTCAAGTCAATGTTGGGTCCATGCATGCAGTGTTGATAAAAAGTAGGAAAGCAAGCAATGTGTTTATCGTGTATATCTAATAATTCAGTCTTGATGTTGATGCTTATCAACCTAATTTGTACAAATACT
Source organism: Prunus persica (assembly GCF_000346465.2). Taxonomy (NCBI): domain Eukaryota; kingdom Viridiplantae; phylum Streptophyta; class Magnoliopsida; order Rosales; family Rosaceae; genus Prunus; species Prunus persica. The sequence goes on along the minus strand of NC_034011.1, from coordinate 16,878,162 downwards.
CAGTCAAGTGGCAAGGTAATTAATATTGTAATTAAGGTCTCCACCTAACTTGTACGACACATGCAACCAACACCAATGTATAATGAGTAGCATTTTTACTCATCTAACCACCAATTTCAAGAGACTTGACATACCAAGGGACGCATTTACATTCTAGGTTGTATGGGGGATGTAGCTACAATTTTTTTTATTTTTTTTATTTTTAAACATTTCAAATATCCATGTAGTCTTGAAAAAAAACTCTCAACCCATCCCATTTGAAACCAGTCACTCAATGAAACTTTATGCAAATGACAAAATTCACTTTATTGAATGTATTTGCAATATAATACTAGGGGCAAACTTTGTTATTTGAATGAATTTTTTTATAAATATAATCATTAATTTTTAGATAAAAAATCAACGAAAAAGAATTTTGTTAAAACAATTTAGAGAGAGATATATATATATATATATATAGCTTGGTTCAAGTCAATGTTGGGGTACATGCATGCAGTGTCGAAGGCAAAGCAACCTGTTTCTCGTGTATATCCAATAATTCAGTCTTGACGTTTATGCTTATTAACTTACATTGTACCAATATTCAGTCAAGTGATAAGGTAATTAATATTGTAATTGTGGTTTCCAGCTAACTTGTACGACACACTCAACCACCACCAATGTATAATGGATAGCATTTTTACTCATCTAACTACTATGTTCAAGGCCTGACATATTCAGGGACGCATCTACATTCTGGGCTATATCAGTTGTAGCTACAATTTTTATTTTTTAACATTTCAAATATATGTAGTCTTGAAAAAAAACTCTTGTAACCATGTAGACACAACCCATCCCATTTGAAACTAGTCCACTCAATGAAACTTTATGCAAATGATGAATGTATTTGCAATATAATACTGGGGTCAAACTTTGTCATTTGAAGGAATTTTTTTTTATAAATAAAATTATTAATTTTTTGACAAAAAATTAACGAAAAAGAATTTTGTTAAATCAATTTAAAACCTCAAAGGTTGTTCGTGTAATTCTTACTGTTGTGGCATACCAATACATGCTTGGTGGAGAGAGAGAGAGGGAGAGGGAGGGAGAGAGAGAGAGAGAGAGAGAGAGAGAGAGAGAGAGAGAGAGAGGGTAATGGCCTGGCTCAAGTCAATGTTGGGTCCATGCATGCAGTGTTGACAAAAGCAGGAAGGCAAAGCAACGTGTTTATCGTGTATATCCAAAAATTCAGTCTTGATGTCTATGTGTTTGGACCTAAATCTAGCACATCAAAGTTCAAAAGATAGGCCCATGGTAAAATTACCTGCCCAGCCCAAAAAGCTTGAGGATAACAAAAATTAGGATCCAGACAGATTGCGCTTCACACCAGCCCCCAGCCCAAGAAAGACCAAACGTAGAAACTGTCATTTGGGCTTCAAGGATCAACCCATAATTTTTTGGGTTCAAACCCAAGGGATTAAAAACATACCCACGTGACTACCTCAGCTTTGAAAAGTCAGCAATTCCAACTAAAATAAAAATATGAGAGGGACATCTCTGAAGCACTGCCAACAGAAGATCAAAACCATCTATGTTCGGAGATTTTGCTCCAGAGCAATACACCATCTTCTGAGGAATTCACGGATCACACTTTCTAAAGTTAGAACGGGAAACAGAGAGTTGTTCAGAAAATACAAAAAGAAAACCAACCGCCATAAAATTTAGCCCACACAGACGGTGGCGTTGGTTGAAATAAAAAGCTGCCACCCAGGAAACCAGGAAAGGGCTTGCTTTAGGAGGTGACTACTGAGAGCCTATCTGCCATGATTTATAAAAATCCCTTTTACTTTACATTATAGGAGATCTTTTTACCGCCCATTAATAAAAAGCACCTCCCCAAGAGGGTCTCTTATAAAAGCAGAAATAGGCAAGGAAGAGGGGAACTCAATTCATCAATCAATCAAAAAAAAAACACAACAAAAAAAAACAACCAAAAGCTCACTTGGATTCCAAGATAAACCAGCTTTAGATCAGAATTCCAAAGTTCAGACTTAGAAAATAAGTCTTCTAAAACGAGATCTCTCTCGTTACAAATTTGGTTCAGCAAAAGCCAAGAATAGCCACTTCTGCCCCTTCAAACTGAAGAAGCTGCAATTCTGCCCACTCAAAAGCCTCACGAAGCGTGAAGCAAACATAAAGCTCTGCCAAAATTGAACTTTGGTATCGATTTATAGCTCAGCCTAGCATCTGAAATCACGAAGCAGTACGAACCGGCCCAGGCGCGTCCAGTCCAGCCCAAACCAGAGCCTTCCATCCAAGCAGAAGCGGAGTTCCAGCCATTTTTTAACCTTCCTAGCGTTGATATGCATATTTATTGTTTTGTAAAAAGCGCTTCTGCCTAAAACAGCCCAACTTCTATCGAATATTTCTGGCCAGAACAGTCATTTGATACTGAGATAAATTATGAAAGTCCTCACCAGTCTGAGGCAAGAAAAGAACTTACTTGGGAGATATTCCTCACCCAAATTCACAATCGTTTGTTTTAGAAGTCAGTAACTTGGGGCGCAAGTTATCCACTCTAAAAAGAAGTCTGCTAGGATTTACATTGCTAGCAGTGGCACGCTCACACACCAAAGAAAGCTGACTTGTCGACCAACAAATGGTCTCCAAGCCAGTGGGGAACTTCGCCCCTCCATCTCAGGAGTAAACACAAAACGGGTGAACACTATGCTTATCAACTTACGTTGTACCAATATTCAGTCAAGTGATAAGGTAATTAATATTGTTAAAGCATTCATAATGGGAGGGTTTATATAAGGGTGTATGTTAAATATACACCATTTGTTGTTGGAATCATCTTCAATGAAAAGATGTAAATGGTTGTAAAAATACATCCCTATCATGGAGATGTAAAATTAAATGCACATTTGCATCTCTTTTTACATCCTTTACAGGCGGGATCCACAAGAGAAAAAGGAAAAGAGAAGGATTGGAATTCAAAATGGAAGGCCTAGATTTCATGCAATTTGCATTGCACTTCCAATGGCCCAGATTTCTACATAGATATTTTTATGTTAGTTTGTAGGTAAAATCATATGTTCTCCAAATTTAAATTTTTTTAGGTCCATTTATTTGGAAAAATAAAATAAATCTAACACGCACAAAATTAATTTTAAAAAGTTAAAACATACAAAAAAAACACACAAAAAAGAATTATCACAAACAAATCAAATATGCATCTTTGGATTTACATCATTTCCCATTGAAGAAAAAAACGTATTTACACCCTTTAGAGGTGTAAAAGGGATGTAAAAGTGGCTTTACACTTCCAAAAATACATCCCCCCATTGTGAATGCTCTTATTAAGTCTCCAGCTAACTTGTACGGCACACTCAACCCCAAAGGGCAAGGGTAAGGCAAAGGTAATTAAGGCAAAGTTTGTCACTATTCACGTGAATAGTGGCAGCCTTGTCTTTTTTTATTCCACCCCAAAAGGCAATGGCAAAAGCAATTACTATTCACTTTAATTTATTTTCTATTATTGTACTTAAACCATTAATTTTGATGAGCTTTTCGGATAAGATTTTTAGTTGCCACGTGTCAATATTTATTATAAAATTCTCACCTAAAATTTCAGATAACATTTTCGGATAAATTTGCAAATTAAATTTTCGGATAAGATTTTTGGTTGCCACGTGTCCATATTTATTATGAAATTCACATCTCACTCATATCATACAATTGAAATACCTACTCACTCATCATACAATTGAAATACTCCCGATCCTCATAGTTCGACACAATTGAATATAAGGACGACTCAACCATTGGCGGAGGCAGTTCCACCAGATCATGATGTGGGGGAGTATTTTCCTTCGGAGGACGTAATAGTGCCATTATTTCCAACACGGAAAGCACCACTGGATCCGAATATGGGCAAGAAATGAAATTAGAAATGCAAGAAATATATATTAAAAATGACATTAAATTGAATAAAACAGTAACTAAATTTTTTTTTTACCTTGCTGCCGAGATTTGACCTCTTTAAATGTTTGTCCACGACCCTCTGGCTTCAATGGAAGAGACCATTTGTGTTTTTGCACAAATGAAATTTTGGTGTAGAAAGTGAAAAATATTGGAAGGAGATGAATTTATATATGAAGATTTAGTGTGGAAAGTGAATAGTATTGGTTGGTATTTATAGAAACAATTTCTAGAATTTTTTGATATATTTTTTTTAATTGTTTGATATTTTTTTCAGCCTTTGGATTAGGCAAGACTTTTTGATCGGAGGCTCCAGGAGAAGCCACGTAGCTTGTAGCCATTAGGCTATGTAGGTTGGTGCGTCAGCGCTGACATCATGCTGAAGTTAGCAGCCTTCAGGCAATAGCCCAGTCCATTTTTGCATGCTAGCTTGCCCGGGGTAGTGGGTCCCATGCCTTGCCAGGGCTGGGTTTGGCACGCTGGAGGTGGAACTCGGGCCTAGGAGGGCCTGTTGCCAGGACAAGGCCCTAGCACTGCACTTGCTCTAATAGGTAGCATTTTTACTCATCTAACTACAATTTTCAAGGCATGACAAATTCAGGGATGCATCTACATTCTGGGCTATATCAGCTGTAGCTACAATCTAAAAATAAAAAATAAAAAATAATAATTTTTGGAAAAAAAATCAACAAATTGTGAAAATAATTTAAAACCTCAAAAATTGTCCGTGTAATTCTTATTGCCGCCGAGGCCTACCAATACAAGCTTTGCTGGAGAGAAAGAGAGAGAGAGAACACAAAAATAATTAGGGTTTAAACTGATATGTTTATTCTTCTCTCAATGAGCGATATATATAGGGTAAAGAGCCAAGTGTTGAAAAGAAATAAGTTTGGGGGTATTGGTAACTAATCAAAAGAGGTAATGAAGTGTGATCAATGTAGTCACCCCTTAGGGTGTTATAAGGAAAAGATCATGGTGATCTAGGGTAAAGAGCCACAAAATTAGGCCAAATAAACAGATATGAAGGTGCTAAAATTATGTTGAAAATATACTCATGTATGTGTTCCTTGCTCGTTACAAAGTTGTGTTCCTTGCTCGTTACAAAGTTCAATAATGTCTCATGCTCTTACCTGTGCTTTAGTTGTGCTCAAGATGTTGTTATACATCCATGCCTCTTCTTTCATTCAGCCACTACCCTAAGCCTTATTACAACCCTTGTAAAGTCCTTTTGATCCTCGGTATTGTATGGCATTACTGTAGAGAGTTGATTTGATAATGAGCTTATGGGATTCGGAATTCTTGATTTTGCTCTAAGTGTGCGCGCATGTACTTATTTGAGTTGTAGGTATTATTTTGATTCAGCATTCACACACTATACTTAAGGATTTCTTTGAAAGCTGCGCATACTCTTGAATTATGTATGAAATTTAGATTGTGATTGTGATTCTTTGAGGATATTATTTGGTAGACTAGCTGCTTATTTCCGGTTTTCTAAATGGTAGTTTTATTTTGTTTTACTCAAGGACTAGCAAAATAAAAGCATTTATTGGGCAGCTAAAGCGGTTGGCATTTATTGGGCAACTAAGACAGTTTGGAGCAGCTAAGAGAGGTGTGCTTCACCAGCCAAAAGGGAGGACGAAATTGGCACTCTATAAATGGAGAGCTGCACATTCATTCAAGAAGGAGAGAGATAGAGACAGAGACAGATTCATTTCATCCATTACTCATGCATTCAAATTCACCACAAAGAGAAAAGAGAGCTAGTTGAAAAGGAGGGAGAGCTTAGAGCTGTCATGGGAACTACCTTGCTGCCACCAGCTAGTTCTTCTCTTCTCTTTTTTCTATCTATGTATTTCTTATTTTCTGTATTCATAGTTATGTCTAACTAATCCATTTAGTTGGGCTTAGGATGAAGCCCTCATTATGAATATTCAATGTTGTGGATGATTTTATAATTAATTGATTTCCTTACTTTCATTATCAAGTTGTTAATCTTCAGTCTGTTATGTGCTTGATGTATGTTTTCTTAGAGTAGCTAACTAGGATTTTATGCATCTAGCATAGGTTGGAAAGGGGTTTAGATTCACCAATTCTACTCTCCTTTCACAAGAAACACATGAATGGCCTAAGAATCCTTCAACATAGAGGTTGACTAGGATAGATACCATGTTCTAGGACTTGTGTAATTATCATATTCTTAAGGAGCTTAATGACTCTTGTATGCTTTATTCTAAGTAGAGACCATGCTTAGGTTGCATATTAGAGATCACGTGTTGTGTAGATACCATGCACAATCACATGCTTTAGAAGAATCATGCATCCTACACCTAGATACCATAGGCTTGTATGCGATAATCTATTGTTGATGAAGCTTGAGTTAATTTCTATGCATTCATAACTTGGATAGGAAGATTAGTGGTCGATTCCAAGGCTCTAACACCTCTCAATCCTTGTTTCACAACTTGTTGATTGTTGCCAATGTTTATTTTCCATCACTTTCTTTTCACCTTCATGTCATCATTTCAACAACAAAACCCCCAATTTCGAGTCCGTGTGTGGTGCTAAGATTCTATCCTAGACCTTGAGTAATTAGCAAGAGGCATTGTTGAATTTGACTTTGCCTTTAGTTAGTTAGTCAATTTCTTTGTTTTATGTTTTTCTAGCATCCTAAGTAATTTAACTTGGAACTAAGTTACCATTCTCCATGGGATCGACCTTGTATTTACATAAGCTATACTATAAATTGTTTGTGCACTTGCGAGAATTAAAGTTACTGTTTTTAAAAACTCATTTTAGTTGTTAAGAATAGGACCAACATTGGTCATAAGAGATGTTTTTCTGATTTGAGTCCTTTGTAACTGGAAATCCAGTTGGTAATCGTTTTCTTCCGATCTTAGTGGATATTATCCAGCTCGCTTTTCCTGTTGGGAGAGAAGGCGGTCAAGTCGCCATTAATAGTGACAATCTTTCTTCAGACCCTCACTTGGGTCAATGTGCAACGGTTACCAATTTTCTTAACTTTTAGTGTGGACCAAAGTTAGGGTCCCTTAGCACTGTGGGCTTCTACGAAGTTTTTACCCACCGTTTGCCCAAAATCAAAACGATCTTTTTGTCTTTTCTAGAGGAAAGATATTGGGCCTGGGCTTAATAAATCTTTTTTGAGAATTAGACCATTTTTTGCCCATTTTCCAAATATGGTACAAACACTAACTTTAATCTTGAATAAGCTACATGCCTACCAAAGGCAACAAAACACAGAATGAATGTCATTAACTTACTCAGCAAAGCACTGATGAATGCTGATTTCCCAACATTTGCTGGGCCGTATAGAGAACGTGTAATGTAAACTATCAGATACAGTATATTTCTCAAATAATGAAAATATTATTGTTGATAAATTAGAGCAGAGTAAAAGATTAGTAGTAATTTTAAAACCAAAGGATAATCAATTGATAAGGAAAAACGACGACAACTGTTTTCCCTCTTGTTACATGTATTATGTACACAATTGTTCAGGTCTCAAAATGTTTTAGAATCACTTGACATAAACTTCCACTTAAGAGACTAACCAGAACAGTCCCGCCCCTGCACCAAGAAACAGCCAAAGAATTCAGGTTGAAATAAATTTAAATGATACACAGTAATATTTTGTTTCAAGTAAACAAGAGGTCAACCTATTTACTCAGCTAGCTTTAATTTCTGTTATCAATTAGTCCAGTTAATGAACTTCACACATGTACATGCGCACAAGCACAAGCATAATTCAAGCTTCCATTGTAGTAACCACCATTTCAAACAACTCAAACTCAATAGAGCCCTAATCCCAACTACATGGGACCAGTTTTCTCATCAAGAATTCCAGGAAAATCTTTTGATTGATAATATTATAAATAAATAAAAGCATAGTCAAGGAAACCAATCTTGCTTTCTTCTTTACAGTGGCCTCTACAACCCAATCACCAATACAATTAAAATCAGTCCCTTTGGGACGTAAATCAACCTGATATTAGAAAGTATAATCACTTAGAAAGGTCGCTTACATCAATATCACATTAAAGAAGCACCAGCAGGCAGTTTAATACCTTAGTAATCACTAATATTATAGGATTTGCAACAGCCAAAAATCTACCATTGAAGTCCACAATATCAACCAATACGCGAGTAGCCGATTAAGACAGAGAATTTTAACATTCCTCAAGGCAACTCTCTTAATTCATATAGCAAGGCAAATGTTAGAAAGTAGTTTACCAATTTAACTATCAATGCTCTCCCATGGCGCAGGTAGGCCAGATTCTCTCGAAGCTATTCAGCCCAAATGAACTGTTTCCAGCCAGAATAACCCCCATTCCCACCAACAGCAGTTATCATGTGTCCATGAGATAGAAGCTTGCACCATTTACAATTTGGTGGTGCTTCTTCTTCTGCACATTTACATTTGGTTGTGCTTTTCTTGATTTGAAATGAATGAACTGAACTTTAACTTAAATACTGACAGCGAAATTACAACCCAATTCAGTAAAAGCATTTTGGACTTGGAAGCAAGAACTAAACTTTTAACTTCAAACGCCAGCAGCAAAATCGCAACCCAATTCAGTAGCTAAAAAAATTGCAATCCGATTAACAAAAGAAATTAAATTAAAGTAATACAAGCATAATTTATACCAATGCGTAGATCTCGGGGTCCGAATAACCCGGAGCATCAGGCTCCGAAGTCTGTAACGGAAAAACATTAAGATAAAAAGATTTCCGAAAAAACATTAGTCTTACATAACAAACAAACTACAAATGTTACAGAAGAAACAATAACTAATGACTAATGCTAATAACATAATAAATTAAACAGATCATAAAGACTTGTAAAACACAACCACAATAAAGCCTTTGAATAATTATCAAAAGCAACTCCGTTATTTTCAAATTTTTTATAAAATTAATATCTCCTTGAGAATTTGCAGGACCAATTGTCAGTCTTGTTGGTTTTAGCTTATGTAATTATGCGTTGGTGTTGAATAACCAATTGTCAAGATTTTTGGCATTCCGTTCCATTTATTTAGATGGGGTATGTCTCTCCGGAGCAATGAGCAACTGAAGTTGCTTTGGAATAAGGATTTTTGAGTTTTCTTCATTATCCTTGTAATGCTTTTGCTTTGTGATGCTAGTTCTTGCACTCTAAATTTGTTTAGTATTCTTTGTGATTATAGATTGCATTTTTTCCACATAGTACACGCATCAGATCAGAGGAAGCAACAAAGTAAATTATCATATTTATAGACTAAAAAAGATAAAAATTATTTTTTTATTTTTTAAAAAGTGTCAAAAAGGAAACACCAGATATGAACTTCAAATGGTTAATACAATTCATCATATGAGATATAAGTTTTGGATCAAAATATTGCAGGCTTTTAAAATAAGGAGACCCATCCGATCATTTCAATGAGGGGTTATAGTAGGGTTCGTCATTAGGCCGGGCTGGACCGAGCGGAGGTTTCAAAGGACTAGGCCCAAGCCCGCCGATGGGCATTTTATTTTATTTTTGTTACAAATTTTTTAGAAAACCTATTTAAAATATAACAATAAATTTATTAATTCATAAAACATATTACATTGTTTCATTAAGGTTATTGAGTGCATCACTATAAAATATGTACATCCCAACTAGGTTGCCACCTCGAACAATCTACTTGCCGAATGGGAGGAGTCCTCGACCGCACTCTCTAAAAAGAGGAAGGTTCATGCCAGGCCCTCTAAAGATTAAGCTGGAACCTCATGGGCAAGGGATGTGTCTCCACTGAGAAAAAAGCCAAGACTTCATTCTGTTGTGATCAAATCTTCTTCGAAAGAGGTCTCATCTGCTAATGTCAAGCACCTCGTTGGCGTGGATAGTAAGAAGATTGGTGGCATGCAAAATGTTCGGGATATTCCGCTCAAGTCTCCAATTGACAATCCTAGAACCTGCAATCTGCCCTACAAAGATGTCCATTCCCGAACAGGTTCACCTGCCGAGAAGCAAAGAGATGTTGGCATTCCTCCACGAAGCTTGAGTTGTCCATACCAATCAAGGGATGAGGATTGAACTGGGAAGACTGCTCCTCCACCTAACCATGGCGATCTAACTATCAAGCCAAGAGCAGTCAAACATAGAGTTGATTTGATGTCATGGACTCCTTTGGAGGCGAGGATAACAGTGGCTAAGAAGGCTAGAGAGTTATCTACTTGGGCGAAGGATTCTTCGAAAACTCAAACAGCTGGTCCAAAGGTTGACAAGTGCAACTTCACAAAGGATGTATGTGTGTATGATCTGCTCGTGATGAACTTTTTATCAAGCTCGTCTGCTTGCATCAAGCTAGTTGATTATATACATCAGGTTAGTGATCTTGGCATGTTCTCAAATCTTTCCTTGGAAAAGCAAAAGGAAGCGGTTGTCTATTTACTTCAAAAATGTGTAGTTTTGGTTGTTGAGGCCATTCGAAATTCGTCCGATGTTGCCTCCTCCTTCTGCTTAGCTTAGTGAGTTGAAGAAAAAGAATGTTGATCTGACTGGCAAGCTCTCGGCATAGCAGAGCCGCCATGAAACAAGGGTGTCTGAAATGAATGAGAGCATGTATGTGCTGAAAAGTTTCCTTGATAAAAAAATATAGTGAACTCAAGTCTTCTGTAGCCGCAAGGAAGCTTTCTTCCGTCACGAGCTCCAAAATGCTGACATGACTCGAAGCTATGACAAACTTCTAGCCAAGCTTAAACCCTATCACAAAGCTGCATGGCAATCCAAGTTTGAGGTCGTTATCGAAGCATATAGCTGGGTTACTTTGATTGCAAGAGTGGGGTCTTTCCTTGTTATTTCATTGAAGATGAAGATGTTGAGACGTTCTACCCTAACATGCTCTCTTCTCAAAGTTAGCAAATCAATGCGGTGGACATAGTAGCCGAAGAGCAGGTGGCTGGTGAGACTATAGCTGAGGAAAATGATGTCTTTAGGGTTTAGGGTTGTCTCTATACCCATCTACTGGACGATCGACAATTGTTGGATGTTAGCTGCATTGCCCTCATCTGCATGGATTCGATTGATCACAGCTTAGGCAATCTGAATGTTTATGATGAGGGCATCGTTATGCAGCATATCAAGGCCAATCAATTCTTTATACTAGAAGCTGGTCACGGGTTCGTCTTTGACTAATTGGAGGCTGATTAAGACTTGGGAGATTGTAGTGGCGTTTAATCTTCCTCTTCTATGTTGGTCAACCTAGACTCCTCGAAATCGACCAAGATCATATTAATCCTTATGACCTTTTGGAAGGCTTCTTGGTTGCCTCGCGATCCCCAATATGCTAGATGGCCTTCTCCCACTAGTTCTTTAAGGTATTTTTCCAAGCAAAGCAATCATTTGTGAAATGTCTATGTGTCTCATGGAAGGCACCGTATTTTCTGGTATCCCTCTTGGTTGGATCTTCCTTCAAGGGTGGTGGTTTCTTCACCTAAGGATTGTTTTTCACTTTGGCTAAAATTTAATGTATGGGGATGGAGAACTTGGTGTAGTTTTCATCTGCTAGAGCGTCCCCTTGAGGCTGCGACTTGCGCTTGCCACTGGTCTTGTTGCTGAATCTAATTGGCTTTCCTAGTAAACTTTTTCGCGGCGATTCGATCGTGATCCCACAGCTTGCAGGTTTCTACAAGTACAAAGACCTCTGCCAGAGTCTGCCTTGGAGAGATAGCCAGCTGAGATAGCTAGCTCGTGGTATAAGCCATGCTCAGTTGGCAAGCCCTTCTTGAAGGCAGAGGACACGATTTGGTCATTGCATCCTATGATGTTTACCTTTTCTACCTTGAATCTCTTGAAGGGATTCATCTTGGTTTTTCCATAGGTACACCAGGGCGGCAGGGTATGAAAGCAGTCTTGGGCTACTCCTCACAGGGCATTGCAAATACCTTGCATATCAGAGCATCTTCAGCCTTGTACAAGATCATAGCACTTTTGAAATGCTTGAGTTGACTCTCAGGATCGAAATCCCCTTTAAATAGTTTGAAGGATGACGTTGAGAACCATTTTGGGGGAGCTGCCTGCTCGATCTCACTAGTGAAAGAAGAAGAGTTCACTTGGTCTATCTCCCTACATAAGGTATCCTCTGAATCTCCTTCAATTTTCAAGTCTCGAAGTCGGTTATTCACGAATTTCTCAACGTCCTCTACTCACCAGGTACATGTTTCACGCAGATTTTTCTCACGATGAGGGCGCTGCTAATTAAATTCTTCGATGGCTTGTAGGGGCTGACCTTCTTGGTCATCTTGCCTATGTGGCGTATTGGTACACCACTGAATCCCTAATCCTTCTCTTCCTGTGCAGTGACTGTACCAATATCCACTAATCATTGTTTCCACTGATTCATCATAGGTTCAAATCCTACGTGGGATCTTATTCTAGATTGTGCTTGCGAGAGATTCTCTGTGGGTTAGCTCTTCACATAACTTGTTACGAGGGTTGATAGATTGACCTTCCTGAGGGCCTAGTCTCTCATGAACATTTCTTTGTGGACCCAGGAGGGCATGAACATCATGTCGTGGGCCCAACCATTCATGCACGTTGATCCTTGGACTTAACCTCGATTAGAGACTCGATATATTTTAAGTAGGGCTTCCGAATGCTTGCGAGCCAAAGTGCTGAGCAAGCTCTTGTTCTTCTCCTTATCTGCTTGTTCTTGGTCGACCTGCATGGGACCTCTCGAATTACCTACGAGTGCGTTCGTCCAAGGCCAAGGCCTCAGACCAAGTCAATCTAGTTGAGGAGTTGTCCAACCAAGTTGTTTTGGTCTTCCATTCTTTGAGTCAGTAGGTCAACTCTAAGACTAAGGTCTGCTTGACATCATGGATCAAGAGGAGAGAATTACGTGGAGCCTAGTGGCACACGGGTTAAGGTTTCGTTAGAGGTGTACAGGGAGCGGACGTCGAGCAGGGTGGCAAAGGAAGGAATGAATGAAGTTCCTCCACGATTGGGTCATGGCCTGTGGTAATCCTATGACCAGGAACATTTTAGGATACGATATTAATATATATGGAAAGGTCTCGTGCATCTAACTTTTTTAGACCACTTTTCATTTATATCTTAATCCATGGATTTGTTACTTTGTGTACGTTATGTATCTAAAGTAACGTTCTTGCCCCTTTGATTATTATATATTATTTTCTTACAATTATCTATTTTATATTGGCTTCTAAGGCATATATCTAACAATTGGCCCGGCCGCATAAGCTGATGGTAGGCTTGCGGTAGTGGTGTCGTAAGAAGGCATGAGGTTCATGGCCATGGGTTGGGAGGAGGAGCCGCAGTTTCAACCACAAAAGTCGCGGATTGAGTAGTCGCAATGTTTTTGCTTCTCATGCACTTGCTTCCAACCATGGTTTTTTGGAAGGCTTCGGTTGAGTGACGTATAGGAGGAAACATATTTCTTTTATTCAAGAGCACACGTTGAGTATAACTCGTGCTCTCAATAAAAGCACTAAAATGTTTGTGCAAATTTCTCACGGGAGACCCTGGTTGATTCATCGACCGTTGATATTCTTTCTCTCTCTTCCTTGATCCCTGCGAAATAAATAAGAGTAAATACACCACACCTGGGGGGCTGTTGGCTAAATGCCCTCCAATGCCTAAGTTAGTCCAATTGAATCTTTGAGAAAAGATAGGGTAATAGCTAAAATAGATGGAGTTTTCTCTCATGGGGAGAGCCAGATGGCTAGATCCTTGTGTGGTGGCACTTAGTCGTGTGGGAGAGATGAGAGAGGGAATGTCGATTGCAAGGACAGAAAGAGGATTTTTGTAAGGTCACTACTACAAAAAGTGAAAAAGACGACCAGAAAACAACGACGGTCTAAGTGAAAACCGTCGTGGTTTTTAAAAAGACGACGGTTCTAAAAACACCGTCGTGTAATACCACCTTAGACAACTAAAAATTGAGATTCAAATGGCTGTTCAAAAACAACGACGTACCTAATTAAAAAATCGACGTCTATTTGAAACAGATTTTCGCAGTGTAAAATCAAAGCCAACAAAGAACGGCAGAAGTTATGAATCGACCGACGTAGAAAGTAAAGACGACGATTTCAATAAAAGCCGCCGTTTTTACTCATAAAATAACACGACGAAATTTTCGTATAAGACGCCGTATAATTACAAACAAATCGACGGCTTTAAAATACAAAATGTCGCCGTATTAAATTAATGTACAACGACGGAAAATATAAATATATCGACGTCATTCTCGTATAGTTCTACGACGTTATCTTTAAATCGTACTATAAAATTTAACGTCGTATTTATTAATTTTATACGTCGTACCTTTAATTTAAACCGTCGTCTTAATAAGAATTTTTGTTAACAATTTTTTCCTTTATTTTCTTATCCTACGTCGGTAGATCTACTTAATGACAAGAATTGAAATCTGTCATCCAAAAAAGAAACTTTACATAATCCAGAACATTAATTTCCTTCATTTTAAATTTCCTCCGGAAAAAAAACTCTATTTATAACGCACTGTAATTGAAAAATAAACTGAAAGGTCACGGGAAAAAAATTTCTATTCATAATTTAACAATTCAAATCCACGTCGGTTATATTAAACCTAACGACGTTAAATGAAAAGATTCCACGTCGCAAAACAAATATTGCGTCGTGTTAGTTTATGGTTTCTTTAATAGTTTCAGTTTCTTTAACAGTTTGGTCCTTTATCTTTCTGCAGGACTTGTATAGTTCAAAGCATTGACTTGTATAGTTCAGAGTATAGTTCAAAGCACTGATTCGATTGCTCATGCTTTATCGCATTCATGAAGCCATTTCTATTCTTTATCGCATTCTTGAAACCCATCTTCTTCTTCTGAAGCTCTACGGATAAAGGAAGAGGCTATCACAAATCTGACGGATCTTCTTAGCCAAGAAAATCAAGCAGAGGATCAGGCACATCTGATCTTCAGATTTCCCTGAGAAGCGAACTTTCCTTCGACAGCGAGTGGAGGCCAGGCTTGCATCTCTTTTGATGGAAAGCAATGAGTATTCAGAAGCACTAAATGTCCTATCAGGCTTGATCAAGGAAGTGAGAAGGCTAGTTGACAAGCTTCTTCTTGTGGACATAGATTTGATGCGAGTAAGCTCAATTTCTCTTTGAGAAAGACATCCAAATTACTGTCTTTGAGATGTGAGAGACAGTGTCTCTGAGAGAGGAAGAACTTGGAACCCTAAATGTAAACCGAAAATGAATGAAAGCGACAAATTTATAGAATAAATTTTTAAAACCAACGGCGGTCCTTACAAAAAAACCGCCGTTTAAATTGTAAAATCAACGTCGTTATGACCGACGTATATTACATAAATCCACGTCGGTACATTAATAAAACCGACGTGTTAAATGATCTACCATGACGCGAGTTATTACTTATGTACTTTAATTTTTGAGTTTACTACGACGGTACCTACAACACTACTGTCGTACTTATTTACCACGTCCGAAGTTAAACGTACTGTCGTATTTTGTAATTTATACGTCGTAGTTATATGTAACCGCCGTATTATTTTTTGAAATGGTTTTATATGTAAGCAACTTTTCGTGTACCTGACTTACACATGCACTGTTTCCAAACCCGATTAAAAATTTCAATCTCCCAGAGAAAACTTTTAGACTTTTTTCCTTGTCAGAGCACTTTCAGAGTATCTCATCGTCTTCCTCTCGTCTTCTTCGTCGTCTCTGAACTTAAACATCGATCGTCTTCCTCTTGCTTTCATTGCACGCAAAAGGTAAGCTTTCATTTTCACTATTTTGGTTGCTGTTTTGCATGCTCATACGTTTTTTGTTTGAAAAATCTTTTTACCTTTTTTCTGGCCAAAATCATTTTACTTCTTTCCAAGTTCGAAAAAATATACAGACAAAGAGGGAAAGTTTCCAACTTTGAAGACAACTACCTCAACTAAATAAGACGACGGTAGCTTCTTATTTACGTGGTTAAATATGTAGACCACGACGGTTCGTCAGTCGTTCTAGCGTCGTCTGAAAATTGACAAAGTTGTTTTTAAAATTATAGTCTTTTTTTTATTTGCTTGTTTAATTGCAGGTTTGATTTCTCTGAACAATGGTTTTTGTTTTTCCCTAATTTGATAAAATATAAAGAAAAAGAAATTAGGGTTGGTATCTAATATAGACGACAGTATCTTATTGTTTTACGTCGTGTGAATGTTAATACCACGACGTCATATTAAAATACCGTCGTCTATATAAGATTCCAAAAATTTCTTTCTTGGCCTTGTATTTTATCAAGTTAGAAAACAAAAACCATGGTTCAGAAAAATCAAATCTGCAATCAAACATTCACAGAGAAAGAAAGAAGGGTTTTGGATCCTTATATAGACGACGGTATATTACTACTGACGTCGTGTGAACATCAATACCACGACGTTATATAAATATTCCGTCGTTTATAGTTTATTATTACGTCGTTTGTAGTTAATTATTTCGTCGTTGTTTAATTACCTTGGTTTTAAACATTTATTACGTCTGATATTATTTCATTGCGTCGTTTAAAATCATATCATACGTCGTCTTTTATTAATAACCGTCGTTTGTGTTCTTAATTTTTTCTTGAAATATTTTCACTTGCAGTTTTGTCTGTAAAAATGGTTTCTCACCAAGACCAAAGTAAGGATTCTGGCTCCAACAAAAATGGAGGTAAGGAGCAAGTACCTCCTCAAGAGAAGTCTTCGAAGATAATGAAGTCTTCGAAGAAAATGAAGTTTGCTTCATCATCTGCTGATACAGAACCAACCAGCGCGACAACAATCTCTGATGATTCAAAGGCTGGTTGAGGTATGAGCACAATGCCTCGTGTTGTGAAGAGAAAACTTCAGAAACTGAGGCCAATTGTTGAGTACAATAAAAGGGGGAAAGGAATTGGCCAAGCACACAGTGAGATGCAGTCCTATATTGGTGTGTTGGCACGCTCCAGAGTTCCACTTGTGGACATGAAATGGGCTCAAATCCCCAAGGATATAAAGGAGCAGATTTGGGAAGCAGTTGACATTGCTTTTGTGGTAGGTCAAGGGGGCAAGAACTCTGTCTTAGCTTCTGCTGCCAAGAAATGGAAGGATTTCAAGTCTACACTAACGAGGCATTATATCCTTCCATACACCAATGACAGGGAGAGATTAAGCCAACCCCCTGAAACATATAAATTCATAGAGAAAGCACAATGGGATGCCTTTGTAGCTTCAAGGTTATCCAAAGATTTTGAGTCTGTGCATTCTCAACATGCACAGATTAGGGAGAAACTCGAGTACAATCATCGATTGTCTCGAAAAGGATATGCTGGTTTGGAGGATCAATTAGAGGAAACCATGCCTGGGGTAGAAATTGATCGATCGACCTTATGGAAGAGAGCTAGACAGGACAAACATGGTAACATCCCTGATCCAAAGGTGGCAGAGAAAGCAAAATTAATTGTAAGCCTACTCACTCTGTTTTAAATTTTTATTAAACTGTGAATAATTCTTATTACGTCTTATGTTATATTTTGCGTCGTGTGAATGATATTACCACGTCGACATTTTTTAAAACACGTCGTTAAAGGTCTAAATAGGAATCACAACTCTGTTTTCTGTAATTATAGCATAAGATGTCGGTGGTTCAATTTCGCGTCGTCTGTATTAAATTACTACGTCGAAATGTTTTAAACAACGTCGTTAAAGGTGTGAATATTGAATCATCCCTCTGTTACATAAGACGTCGGTGGTTTATTAATTTCGTCGTTTTAAAAAACTAACCACGTCGATATAACTACCGTCGTGATAAATTATAATAACGTCGATTTATATGTTATTGCGTCGTGTGAAATTATATAATACGTCGTTTGTATATAAATAACCGTCGTGTGTTTTTGTTCTTACTTTTTTATATATCTTTGTTTCAGGATGATTTGCAAAAACAAGTCTCGGAAGGCAAAGTCACCGTCTCTGGCAGCAATGATGTGCTGACCATGGCTTTGGGCCCCGAGCATCCAGGCAGAGTCAGAGGAGTAGGTGCTGGGATCTCACCAAAGCAATATTTCAATTTACCCAAACCACAGAGAGTGAGCTTTGACGACCGTTTGAAGGACAGTTTAAGAGTTCTCCTTCAAGAAGAGACTAGAAAGATGGAGGCTAAGGCAAGGGAAGAGGCTTTAAGGATGGAGGCTAGAATGAAACAATTGGTAGAGGCTGAGAGGGAGCATTTCCTGAGTCAGCTTTCCCAATTAATTCCCAATTTTGATCCAAGCATGCTTAAACCCAGAATTAGCCAAAGTCCCAAAAATCCAATGTCTGACAAAGCAAGCTGCTCTGGAGGTGATGTGAGATCCCAGCATTTTGAGGATGATACTGCCAAAAATGGGAAACATCAGGAAGAAAAGGTAACATATCTGAACTTTGAATTCTCTGTTTTTTTAAAAACCATTAGACGTCGTTATTATTAATAAAACCGTCGTTTGAAATACATACTACGACGATTTTAAAAATAAACCGTCGTTTGTATTTCAATACCACGGCGTATTTAGTTTACTTGTTTTACACGCCATTAAACGTAGTTATTTTTAAAACTTTGTGGTTTTTAGACGACGGAGTTAATCATTCCCGACGTCATAGATGAAGAGAATAAAGAAGAAAAACAAGATGAAAAGCAGAAAGAAGATGACGACCAGGTATGTTCACATAACTTTGCCTTTTTTATTTGTTTTTCAAAATTCCAGACGTCGATATTTTTCTTTAAACCGTCGTTTGTTTACAACTTAGACGGCGGAATTGTTTTCTAAGACGTAATAAATAATTCACCACGACGGTTTTTTCACCGTCGTTTAAATTGTTTTCAGACGACGTTTTATTCCTTAAACCGTCATTTTTATTGAATTACCACGTCATTTTTTTTATTTCTTTAAACAGGTTAATAAAGTTGTTGATTATTCAAATATGGAGGCGCCATCTTCTTTACAAACCCTTTGTCGTTATGTGGAAATGACACTCGTGCCTCAGGATAAGACCCTGCACTTTACAATTGATAAGGAGGTCTTTGGTCTAGAGCGCGATACCTTCCTCCTGCCTGAAGATATTACACAATTTGCAGGCATGGAGGAAATAGGAGCTACAGTCATTGCTGTATATATGAGGTTTGTCATTCTAAAATAATACGTCGTTGGTTTATTTATTGCGTCGTCTTAACTAGCTAACCACGTCGTTAGTATGTACCGTCGTGATAAATTTATTATAACGTCGTTGTCTATTTCAGTACGTCGTGTGAAACCTTATAATACGTCGTTTTGTTATACATAACCGTCGTGTGTTTTTTTTGCGCTGACTTGTTTATATTATTTTATATATTTAGGTACTTACACGATGTTTTAAAACAAGCAAATATGTGCACAATGGTTGGCTTTATCGACCCTGCTACAGTTAGTGCCAGCTCTGGCACAATAGCTGACAGATCACGAATGGTAGCATCACGACTTCAGAAGACTGACGGTGAACAGATTTTCCTGATGCCTTACAATCCAGGGTTAGTCTCCTTAACAGGATTTTGTTTTTATGATTTTCAATAAATGACAGCGTATAAACTAACCACGTCGGTGTTTTATTTTATTGAGTCGTTTGAAACGACTAACCACGTCGGTAGTTATTTATCGTCGTGATAAATATATAATGTCGTCGATTGCTACTTTATTTCGTCGTGTGAAATATTATAGTACGTCGTTTTTGTAAATAACCGTCGTTTTTATATTAATTTTGTGCAGCCGTCATTGGATCTTGCTGATTGTAAGAGCAAAGAGGGAAACAGTCTATTTTCTGGATCCTCTGCCAGGAATCGTGTGGTCGATGAAGAGGCCAAAAACATCGTGAACAGTGCCATAAAAATTTATAATTCCCACATAGCCAGATCAGGCCGTAAGGCAGTCATTTGGAAAACTCTGTCAGGCACACCAAAGCAACCCAGCAATGTCGAATGCGGGTATTACGTGATGCGCTTCTTGAAGGACATCATCATGGATCCTTCCTTGGGGTTTGAGAAGAAGGTAAGAAGAAATAACCTTCAAACATTTTACGTCGTTTTTTGTATTATCAACGACGGTCATGTAAAATTACCGTCGTTGAATAGATATACTACGTCGGTTATGGTCGTCTGTGATTGAATTTCCTTTTATTTATAAACCCTAATAGTCATTGTTTTTATGCAGTATGCGAAGGGAAAACAGGAAGAGCCATACCCCCAAGAAGCAATTGATGAAGTCCGGAATGAATGGGCAGAGTTTGTTTGCCTTCAACTGGAATAGGGGAATTATTGAACACTTGATATTTATGTATAATGTACAAATTTTGTCTATAATATATAATGTAAAAATTTGTTGAGGTTTTCTTAAAGTAAAAACAAAAACAAACATACAAAATGCGTTACCGACGTGTAATAATTTTTCAACGACGTAATAAAGTCAAAAGCCGTCGTTTTTTGTGGTTTCGTTTTAAACAAATCCGACGTAAAAGGATATTTAGACGACGTTCTTTGACAATGGAGTCGTTTA
>NC_034011.1:16835145-16855159 GCF_000346465.2 Prunus persica | reverse complement strand
GGAAACTTATCTGGTTGTGTTGTTAAAGGATATAAAGCTTGTCCAATATGCGGCGATGATACACCTAGTCACAGGTTGAAAAATGGCCACAAAATTTGTTACATTGGGCATAGAAAATGGTTACCAATCAATCATCCATATAGGAGGCAACGTGCAGCTTTTAATGGGAAACCTGAATATGGCATACCTCCCGAGCCATTAACCGGAGAAGAAGCACTGCATATGGTTGAAAATGGTGACAGAGTTTGTTGGAAGAAGAAATCAATATTCTTTGATCTCGAGTATTGGAAATACCTTCCTGTGAGGCATGCCCTAGATGTTATGCACATTGAGAAGAATGTTTGTGATAGTATCATTGGTACATTGCTGGAAATCCCTGGAAAAAATAAAGATGGGATTGCTGCTCGATTAGATTTATTGAACATGGGGGTTAAAACTGATTTGCAACCCGAGTATGGAGAAAGACGTACTCGTTTGCCTCCTGGGCCTTGGAATTTGTCAAGAGCAGAGAAGAGAGAGGTTTGCAATTCTTTCTATGGTATGAAGGTCCCTGAAGGTTATTCTTCAAATATTAAAAATCTTGTATCTTTACAAGATTCAAGACTTCTTGGCCTTAAATCACATGATTGTCATACCTTAATGCAACAATTGCTCCCTGTGGCAATTCGTTCTGTTTTGGAGAAGCCTGCAAGGTATGCAATAACTCGTTTGTGCTTCTTCTTCAATGCTATATGTGCAAAGACTGTTGATGTTTCCAAGCTAGATAAGTTGGAAGAAGATGTAGTAGTTACTCTGTGTTTGCTTGAGAAGTACTTTCCCCCTTCATTCTTTGATATCATGGTTCATCTAGTAGTACATCTTGTCAGAGAAGTTCGTCTATGTGGGCCAGTATATTTTAGGTGGATGTATCCGTTTGAAAGATATATGAAAGTGCTGAAGGGGTATGTTCAGAATCGTACTCGTCCCGAAGGTTGCATTGCTGAGCGGTATATAGCTGAAGAAGCGGTAGAGTGTTGTACTCAGCATTTATCTGATGTTAGTACAGTTGGAGTGCCTTCAAGCCAAAAGATGGGACTTTCAAAGCCATTATCAGGTTGCACAGTGAGCGTAGTTGATCAGGACCTGTTGAATCAAGCACATCTATATGTCTTGGAGAATACGGAGGAAGTCCTACCTTATATCGAGTACGTATGAGCTTTATTCTTTAAGTTTCCATTTTAAATTATTTCTTATGTTTATCTTCTATATTTAGGACCGTAATGCTTGAATTTTTCGTGTCATGTAGGCAACATATGATTCACATCAAGACTGCTTATCCAAAATTTAGAAAGAGAACAAAGTGGCTGCAGGATAAGCACAATAGCACTTTCATTCAATGGCTACGCTTCAAGGTATATGTTGTTGAATAACATATTTCTCTTTTAATTTTCTTCTTATTTATATGTTAGATTGAATTAAGATATGATTAATTTGCAGGTTCAAAGTGAACTTGAGGAAGACAATCATGGCGTATCAGAAAATTTAAGGTGGCTAGCAGCTGGTCCAAACATGTCAGTGCCATTATATAGGAGCTATCTTATTAAAGGTATTAAATTCAATATCAAGGCACAAGATGATGTGCGGACAACTCAAAATAGTGGAGTTTATTTACTTGCACATACCATGCAAGTTGCTAGTGCCAAGGATAAAGACCTAATTCTCTCAAATATGGGTTTCTATGGTGTCATTCAAGAAATTTGGGACCTTGACTACCAAAAGTTTACAATCCCAGTCTTTAGGTGTGATTGGATAGATAGTTCTGGTCTTGTAGTCGACGAACTTGGATTTACCCTTGTAGATTTGAGTAAAATTGGACATAGGAATGACCAATTTGTTTTGGCTTCTCAAGTCAAACAAATATTTTTTGTTGACGACCCGATGCATCGTGGTTGGTCGGTAGTGTTATCAATGCCTAATAGAGAATATAATGATGTTATTGGTGATGAAGTCTTAGGTGATGTGATAATTGAGTGTGAGCCATTTACTAGAGGGATGCCAAATGTTGACACATTTGATGAACTGGTAGGTGAGTTAGGCGGTCAAAATATTCGAGATGGGTGTGCAGATATATGGATTGAATGATGCTTATGTAATTGGCAGTGTATGACATTAATTTTGTAATATATTGTAATACGATTTCTTCACTTTCTACGTTCAAATAAAACACGACGTTATTGTGAATCAGTTATTCAGCATATTTACCGACGTCTTAAAGCAACGTAACAATGAAGAACCACGACGCTATTGTGAAGCAATTATTCAGGATATCACGTCGGTGAAGGATTAAGAACCGCCATGTAATTAGAATAACACGACTCCAATCCCATAATACCGACGTCTAAAAAACGAGATATATAATCTGAACGTTAAAAAATACGACGTCATCATACATTTTCCACGTCGCAAGTTCTTTTATAAACGAAGAGGAACGAAATGAATTCCGACGGAAATTCATTATAACCGCCGTCTAATAACAATTAAACGACGTTATTTGTAATACGGCTCTCATCATAATCTACGCCGTCTATATGTTCTGTAATACGGCTCTCATTTATTTGGAACCGACGTTGTTTAGAAGTTTAACGTCGTCTATATTATTAAGTGCGTCGTGAGTAATGAATACATATAAATACAACGTCGACTATATAAATGTATACGTCGTAAATAATGACACTGACAACTATTTCCACGTCATCTTTTTTAGAAAAATCGAAGTGGAAAATTTATTTCACGACGGTTTTTTGTAAATAAGAGACGTAGTAGATTTCAATAACGTCGTCTTCTCATGTATTTAAAGACGTCATATTTTTTCTTGTCGTGTAAATTATATTTAACGGCGTAGTATTTTAGTTGTCGTCGTTGTATGTATATCTTGCGGCCTTGTTCTTTTAATATGTGTCATATTTTTCCTTTTTAACGACAGTGATTTTTTTGAGTTGGTCGTCTATTCTCATCCTCGACTATTTTCTAGAACTTTAGCAGACTAAACACGTCTGTTTTTTTTTTTTTCCGACGTTGTTTTATTTAACAACGTCTAATATTTATCGTCGTTGTTTGTTTCTGAAAATAGGACGTATAAATTTTGTAATACGACTCTCATATATTTGTAACCAACGTTGTTTAGTTTTTCAACGTCTATTCTATAAACATATACGTCGTAAATAATGACACTGACAACTATTTCCACGTCATCTTTTATCGAAAAATCGAAGTGGAAAATTAATTTTACGACGGTTTTTTTTATATATGCGACGTAGTAGGTATCAATAACGTCGTCTTCTAATGTATTTAAAGACGTCATATTTTTTATTGTCGTGAAAATTATATTTAACGTCGTCGTATTTGTATTTTCGTCGTTGTATGTCTATCTTGCGGCCTTGTTCTGTGTCATATTTTTCCTTTTTAACGACGGTTTTTTTAGAGAGTTGGTCGTCTATTATCATCCTCGATTGCTTTTTTTAGATCTTTTTGCAGTACAAAGACGTCGTTTTGTATTTGTTGATGACGTTGTATATTTTAACAACGACGGTTATTTAGCGTCGTGGTTTATGAGGGAAAAGATGACGGTGGATTCCACGACCATTGAAAAACCCAATACACGACGGTGATTTACCGTCGTCTTTTTGCTTTTTTGTAGTAGTGTTATTGGAATTATCTTGAATGTCTTGTGTAGCCATATATTTATATTCTCCTTATGTGCTAAGGTTTTGGGAGAATAATCGTTATTTAATTATGATTATTTTTCCCAAAAATTATAATAGGAATTACTCCAAGAGATTTGATGGAGATTGGTTCCTTGATTTAGGAAGATATTTCTATCTTAAATCAAAAATAACTTCCCTAATTAAATATTTAATTAGGGTAATAAGTTTGACCTAAGGAATATTCTTTTTCCACGTGTCATCTTCTTGTTAGCCTATTAAATATATATTCCCACAACTATAACAGTAACACAATAAACAAAACAAACTGCACTAAACAGAAACAACGCAAACAAAAAGACATACGTCATGATCAAAGTACTAAAACTAAGTCAAAAGGACATATAGCTTCAAAATTATACATACTTCTTTCTAAAATCCAATCATCATTGGGGGCTTCATAAATTCAACTTAAACATTTAGAAACTGCACTGCAATTTCTGATTAAGTTGCAACCACAATAACAAAAAAAAAAAATCAAAATGAAAAAGCAAAGCCATCTTAAAAACAAGCAATTAAACAAAGTCAAAAAGGTATATCCATTGATGGCACAATTGTGTAATTTCCATTGACTTCAAAAATTATACCAATATTCAATGATAAACAATTTAGCCAAATGTAATTAAATGAAAACTAAAATGCAGTGTGTGCAAAACTTGATTATTCTTGAAAATTTGAAACATACAGTTTAAAATCCTACGTTCAAAACTTATTCTGCTACCTACAAGGAGCAGACAGATTTGCACAACATGCAAATTCAGCTTTTGGTTGGAGCGAATAGATGTTCAGAGAACACAAACTATACGAAAACCCGCGTAGAATAAGTATTAGAAACGTGGAATTTTTCAGAAGCTCTAGAATGCCATCAAATACTTCTACTTACCAGTATGCTTATGTTCCCGGTCCAAGAGCCAAGGGAAGTGGGCATGTTCTATAAGAATTCTACAGCATCGCATATTAAAAAAAATGAAGGAACCAAACGGATTTCTACAAGCATCCCGTTTGGTAGATAATGTTATGTATTCTTGATCAAACAGAATTAAAAAACCCCGAGTTAGGCCATCGTATAGAAAGCAAGGATTCGATACTTTTGAGAAACATAATAGTGAAAAACATAAGAAATCGATAGAAATAGGCCATTGAAGTAACAATAAGGTGATAGTCAGACACCTCACAACAACTGTCCTTGGCGCCAATATACAAAGGAACACTCATCTCCCAATTGAAACACTAAATTGATGAAACGAATGACAAAATCACAAACATTATCTTACTAAACCCTAATGACAAGAGAGGAAGAGAGAGAATATATCAAACCTCATGCTTGGACTAGTTCTTGTGGACGCGGCTGGTGGCATTGGAGAGTGACTCAGGCTTGGCGAAGATGGAGTGATCAAAGAGCTCCGACTAGGGGCGGCACTGGGAGAGGCCTTTGCAGAGATTTCCGAGATGTGGTTAAGGAAGGTGCGGAAGGCTGCGGTGGCGATCGGGATTGAGATTGGGCAGAGCCAACTGAGGTTGCGGTGGTTGAGACTAGAAGGATCTGAGGTGGGGTTTCACAAGCCCCAAATATAAGAATTTCAAATACCTTTTAAAACTAGGTATTTGACAAATAGTTTTTCTATTTAAACCCCATTCTTCTCTTTGTTTACTCCATAACCCCATATTCTAAGTTCACTCCAACTTCTAATTCAAAATTTCACAATTTCTAAGAAAATTTTCCCAAACTACTCCTAAATACACACCCAGCAAAACATTAAAATAAAATAAAATAAAAAACCTCATAAACCTCGCAACCCACGCCCCGCACCCGAATCCTAAGATCTTCAACTCCACCTTGCAGTTTCATACCAGCATTTTGTAGGCATTACTGCATCATTATTCTTTTACACCCTATTTTTTATTTTTTATTTTTTATTTTTTTTTGTAAAACATGTTCTATAATTTTTCAATGTAACATAGTGTGATAAATATTTTAAAAGTAATAGCTTACAAGTGTAGTCGTCCTTTATCAAGAATTTTGTTCTACTCTGGAAAACGGATCTGGCACATGGTTTTTTGATGTATATTTTCTTAATATATATATATATATATATGGTGTACATGAATGCAGTAAACACTACGTTTATATTATTGAAGGCATTATGTCAATTTAGGGGATAAATAAAAACATTAAGTAGAAGTGTTGGGCCGTGGGTGTGGAAGAAATCTGTTAATAAAAGAAAGAGAGGGAGAGAGAGGTGAGGAAGGAACGCAAAGCCAGGGGAATTCATAATATCCACTCCCTCCCTATCCACCTATATTACTCTCACAATCCCAATTTAGGGTTTATGATGAGAAGATGACAGTGTAGTAGGTTTCTTAAATTAAAAGAGGAGTAATCTGACATAGGGTGTAAAGGTGTTTGTGTTTTTCTAAAAGTTAATATGTAGAGTGGTTGGGTGTGAGAAGATGTGTGTATAGATGTACTATGGTTAAGTATTAAGTTGGATGAATTTTTTCGTCTTTTTACACGATAATAAAACTTAAGAGCTTAATTATTTCAGTATTGGGGTGAACAAAGAAAAGTGTGGGTTTTAAAGAGAAAACAAATTGCACTCTCTCTCAACCACCTCCATTAAATTAAATATTTTTTAAAAGAAGAAGGAAAACAAACTTCTCTCTCTCTCTCATGTGTCTCTCTCTGCCTATCTCTCTTCTTCCATCACATCAGTTGATCTATAAAATTAATTTTAAATCTTTACATATCTAACTTTTTTTACTACTTTCTGCAAGGTTATTTTCAATTTTAGTAAAGGATTTTTGGTTTAAACTCAATATATATTATAGTATTATAATAGGTTAAATACTATTTTGGTCACTATATTTATACCTAAAATCTATTTTAGTTACTAAATTTTCAATTTAACCAATTTGGCCACTTATGTGGGAACATATAATTCCCAACCAATGGATAGGTGACACGTGGAAAAGGAAAATTCCTTCGATCAACTAAATATCCTAATTAAATTCTATTTAATTAGAGACTTATATTTTATTTAAGATAGGAGTATCTCCCAAAATCAAGAATGAGATTTCTATCAAATCTTCTTGATTAATTCCAAACTCCTATTTTTGGATAAGAATAATCATAATTAAATAGGGATTATTCTGGTGTGGTCTGTTGACTCCAATTTATTTTACAGGCAGTGAGGAAGAAGAAGAAGGTAGTTCAAGGGTGAAGAATCAATCGCCGAATATTCTCTCGAGCCAAAAGCCAAGTCTCTCGAAAGGAGAGAAAACGTAAGAACGAAGCTAGGGTTTAGGGGCTAGGTTTTTCCCATCTTTGTGTGCGGCTGGTGGCGGATAGAGTGCGACTGCACCTTTTCCACGTCCACTTCTCCAGCGACTACCGGTGTGGTTGAGCGCTGGTTGATGGATATGGAAGAGTTGGAAAATCGGTTTGACTCGAAACTAAAGTTATCGGAGAGAGAAAGAAGGGGGGTGAAACTGTTAGTGTTTAATAAGCTACTGATAAAAATGGAGGAAACTGAGAATATTGAAGAAGAGAGTGAAGAGAATAATAATGCTCTGTAAAAACTTTTTCGTATATTTGTTGTTGTTGTATTTCAAGCTGTATCACTCACAGCTCATATTACAGTTAGAAGAGAGAGAGAGAGCTAGACAAATCCTAGCTTCAATCTCAACCATCCAACTATACTATGGGTAAGATTATGACACCTGTCCAGTCAAGTCCTATGAGACTTAACAAACCATTTTGACTATTATAGACAGCTTAGCCTATGAGCTAAGTATAACACTAAACCAACCAATTACATACTAAATCAGTTTACCATTTTGCACATTAACACTCCCCTTTAAATTGTGAACTGATTTCACCCCAAGCAATTCTCTGAGATAAGAGAATTGTTCCCTTGCCAAAGCCTTAGTGAAGATGTCAGCTACTTGCTCCTTTGTAGGACAATAAATCAAGTTGATTACACCCTGTTGTAGAGCTTCTTTGATGTAGTGATACCTCCGGTTTATGTGTTTGGTTTTCTGATGAAAGATCGGATTCTTGGTGATAGCAATGGCTGAGGTGTTATCACAGTTTAGGGGTGTTGCCACAGTCTGCATTTCACCAAAATCTTCTAACACAAACCGTAACCAAGTAGCTTGTGCAGTTGCCTCTGATGCACTCACATATTCTGCTTCAGCTGTGGATAGAGCAACACATTGTTGCTTCACAGATGCCCAAGAGAATACTCCACTACCGAATGTAAAAGCATATCCCGATGTACTCTTCGTATCATCTTCTGATCCAGACCGGTCACTGTCACAGAAGCCTACCAAAACCGATCCTTCTCCTTTCTTATATTCCAAACCAAAGTCAAGTGTACCCTGAACATACCTTAGTACCCTCTTGGCAGTTCCATAATGTTTATTTGTGGGGGAATGCATAAATCTAGCCAACAGACAAGCAGCATACATTATATCCGGTCTAGTTGCAGTGAGGTAGAGTAGACTTCCCACTAGTTTTCTGTATTCAGCTTCATTTGAAGCTCCACTTTCATCATCTCTCTTCAATTTGTCAGCTGGTACAAGAGGAATACCAACTGGTTTACAATCCTGCAGACCAAACCTTTTCAAAAGTGTGGAAGCATATTTCTTCTGGTGTATGAAAATGTAGTCTTCACTTTGGATAATTCCCATTCCTAGAAAGTGATGTAGCAAACCCAAATCTGTCATCTCATACCTCTGCATCATATCAGTCTTGAAATCTTGCATTAGTTCTTGAGAATTCCCTGTATAAACTATATCATCCACATAGATAGATACTATGACCAGATCTGAGGTTCCCCTGCCTTTAACATATAATGTTGCCTCACTTGTGCTCCTTTTAAAACCACATTGCACGAGATAAGAGTCTATTTCTCCATACCAGGCTCTAGGAGCCTGTTTCAAGCCATACAAGGCTTTGTGCAATTTATACACTTTATCCTCTTCACCTTGCACAATAAAACCATCGGGCTGCTCTACATACACCTCCTCTTGAAGCACTCCATTCAGAAAGGCTGATTTCACATCTAATTGATACATTTTCCAACTATTCTTTGCAGCCAAGGCAATGAGAGTTCGTATAGTATCCAACCTTGCCACTAGTGCAAAGGTTTCATTATAATCTATTCCAGGCTTTTGTGCATAGCCCTTTGCAACTAGTCTAGCTTTATGCTTTTGAATCGAACCATCCAAGTTCAACTTAGTCTTGTACACCCATTTTACTCCAATTATAGGTTTGTTGAAAGGTCTATTTACCAATTCCCAAGTCTGATTCTTCTCAATCATGTTCATCTCATTTTCCATTGCCTTCTTCCAAGCTTCATCCTGTGCAGCTTCATCAAAGTTCTCAGGCTCCACTATGCATGAATGGCAACTTGCATAGATCTCACTCAGATTTCTGTACCTCAAAGGTGTGTCATCAACCGAGGGATCATCTGGAGGTTCTTCTTCTGTTTCAGGTGCTTGGAAAACAGGTGCTTCTTCTGATTCAGTTGTTCTCATATCTGAGAGTTCATCCGCAGGAAGTGGAATGCAGATTTCTTTCACTTTGTGTTGCTCCCAATCCCATTTTCCATGCTCATCAAAAACCACATCCCTTGAAAGCAAAACCTTCTGAGTTGCAGGATTCAATATTCTGTATCCCTTCTCACATGTACCATAACCAATAAAAACTCCTATGGCACTTGTTGCTTCTAGCTTATGCCTTAACTTTCCAGGAATAAGTGAGTAACACACTGAGCCAAACACCTTGAGATGTTTAACTCCAGGCTTTCTCCCACTAAACTTCTCAAAAGGTGTAGTATTCTCCAAAGCTCGGGTTGGACTTCTATTAAGTAAATACACAGAGGTATTCACTGCCTCACACCAAAGCATGTAGGGAAGCTCCTTGTCATGAATCATGCACTTTGCCATTTCTACAATGGTTCTGTTTTTCCTCTCCGCAACGCCATTTTGCTGTGGAGAATAAGCTACTGTGAGTTGCCTTTCTATTCCCAGATTTTCACAAAATTGAAGAAAATCAGCTGAGATGTATTCTCCTCCCCGATCAGTCCTCAACCTCTTCACATGGTATCCGGATTGAAGCTCCACCATTACTTTGAATTTCTTGAACACATGGAATGTCTCGGACTTATTTCTCAGAAAATAAACCCAGCACATCCTTGAAAAATCATCTATGAATGTGATAAAATATTTATTTCCACCTAGGCTTGCTGTTTGCATTGGACCACACAAGTCTGAATGAATCAATTCTAATGGCTCCTTGGCTCTCCACTTTGATTCCTTAGGAAATGGCTCCCTGTGACCCTTCCCAAATACACAGCCGTGGCACAACACTTCACCATTTTGGATTTCAAGCAGCCCCAATACCATTGCTTGGCTCTGCAGCAGCTGGAGGCTTCGAAAGTTTAAGTGCCCAAACCTCTTATGCCATACCTTGGAGCATTCTTGCACATTTGTTTTCAAGGAAATCTCCTTGATTGTGTTGAAAGTTAAGGGAAAACACCTGTTCCCCTTTTGCTTTACACTTACCACCATGTTACTTAGGGAACTATCATCGAAGATGTCAACCTTGTGATTTCCAAATACAAGAAAATAGCCATGCTCTGTCATCTGTCCTACACTTAGCAAATTTTCAGCTAGACTAGGTACAAGCATAACCTCCTTTATATACTTCTTACCCTTCATTGTTTCAATGATCAGTGTCCCTTTTCCTGCCACTTCAACTAAAACTCCATTGCCTACTTGAACCTTTGCTTTCACTCCTCTGACAATGTCTACAAGCAAGTCTTCCCTGGATGTCATATGATTGCTACATCCACTATCTATGTACCATTCATCACTCATCTTCTTTACTTCTCCAGAATGATTAGCAAAGAATAAGTTTCCGGTTTCTTCAACCTGATTAGCAAAGTTCACCTGCTGCACAGCCTTGTTTGTATGACAACATTTTGCAATATGCCCAATTTTGTTACACTTGTGACACTTGACCTTGTTCTTAAACCAACACTCTCCATAGTGCAATTTATCACAGAATTTGCATTTATTTCCAGTGTTGTCTGTCTCATTTTTCACAGAGGAATTAGACTTATTACCTCCATCACCCTTGTTGCCCCATTGCTGCCCCTGTGGTTTGGCATTCTTCTGAGACTTACTGGTGTGACCATTAGACCGTGTTGCCTTTGATCCAACGTTGAAGCTAGCAAAAGCCTTCTCTGCACTATTGTCACCATGCCTATCAAGCCTCTGTTCATATCCTTTTAAAATGGCAACAACATCCTGAGCATCAATAGTGTCTAAATCTTTTGTATTCTCTATCACAGCTGCAATACTATCATAGGACTTAGGCAGACTAATAAGTAGTTTCTGAACAATTCGTTGATTGCTCAGATCCTCACCATAGCTCCTCATTTGGTTGATCAGATCAAACAACTTAGCAATATATCCAGACAAAGATTCATTATCACTCATCCGAGTATATTCAAAATCACGCCTAAGACCCTGAAGTTTCACAGATCTTACCTGCTTATCACCCACAAATTCTTGTTTCAGAATATCCCACGCAGCCTTTGCAGATTCCTGAGTTGCAATTCGTGGAAAAATTTGATCTGATACAGCCCCTTGGATGATACCCAGAGCTCTAGCGTCCTTCACCAAGTTCTCACGCATCAGCTTCCTCTCTGCCTCCGTGAGCTCCTCCGCCTCCTTCGTCGGAGTTTTGTACCCATTCTCCACAAGATCCCACAGCTCATGCGAACGGAAGATGGTTTTCATTTTGATTTGCCAGAAATCAAAATTTTCACCATTAAAAATGGGTGCCTTGAGTTCTCCTCCCCCAGATCCAGACATGTTAGTCTAGAGTACTGATTTGAGCTCAAGAATCACACAACAAGCTTTTGCTCAGAGATTCAAACCCAACCTCACAGTCACAACGCCCAGAAATTCAGACCCAACCTGGCTCTGATACCATGTTAGTGTTTAATAAGCTACTGATAAAAATGGAGGAAACTAAGAATATTGAAGAAGAGAGTGAAGAGAATAATAATGCTCTGTAAAAACTTTTTCGTATATTTGTTGTTGTTGTATTTCAAGCTGTATCACTCACAGCTCATATTACAGTTAGAAGAGAGAGAGAGAGAGCTAGACAAATCCTAGCTTCAATCTCAACCATCCAACTATACTATGGGTAAGATTATGACACCTGTCCAGTCAAGTCCTATGAGACTTAACAAACCGTTTTGACTATTATAGACAGCTTAGCCTATGAGCTAAGTATAACACTAAACCAACCAATTACATACTAAATCAGTTTACCATTTTGCACATTAACAGAAACTTGAGCAAGAAGAAGTTTCTGATACGCTCTTAGGGTTCCATTACAGTCTGGTAGTGGAGGTGTTAACGCATCGGTCAGTGAATCGTGATGCGTTTATTAGCGTTTTTATTGGGTTATGGCGGGACGCTAAGGGGGTTTCGTGTCGGGAGATTAGGGAGAGACGCTTCCTTGCTCGCTTTGTGGGGCTGCGTGATCTGAGGCGGGTGCTGGATATGGAGCCCTGGTCCTTTAGCAATTCCTTGGTGCTGGTAGCGGAGGAATCGCGTGCGCTGGGGTATCGCGGTGTCCCGTTATCTAATGGGGTGTTCTGGGTCCAATTGCATGGCCTCCCACCGTTAAGCATGACGGTCTTGGCAGTGACAAAAATTGGGGGTTTGATTGGTCAAGTCTTGGAGGTTGACAAAGCCAATGGGAAAGAATGTATCGGATGCTTTGCGCGGGTTCGAATCCGCTTTGATGTGCCGCAGCCGCTTATGCGCGGGGCGTGTGTTGAGTTCCCGGTGGAGGGGGAGCGATGGGTCGACTTTCGCTACGAGTTCTTGCCTGAATATTGCCTAATTTGTGGGTGCTTGGGGCACCCCACCAGGAGGTGCGAACTGAAACTTAGAGAGAGCAGGGTGGAGACTGAAACAGTGGCCATGGGGGAGGTGGAGTACCCATATCGGGACTTGGAAGCGCTGGAAGATTTGCGAGGCAGTAAGAATGGGGAGAGGTTTAGGGTACACGAATTGGAGTTGAGCCTAAACGCCAGTTAGCCGAAATCATACGGCTACAGCGAGAAGAGAAGGAACAACAGAGACAGTTACGTGAGGCTGCTTATGACGCTGGGCTTCTTCATGCACGGGGGAATGTGCATGACTAGGAGGATAATCAGGATGATAGTGGGATAGAGTTTACCTATGGCCATGACCAAGTGGGAGTTCATATGAAGGTACAACATTCCTTGGAGGATGGGAATGAGATTGATCTTAATGTCGCTGCTGAAAATACTCTTGAACCCACTGGACTGGGCAGGGGCGGAGCTAGAATTGTAAAGTTAGAGGGGCCAAAGTAGAAAATACAAGTATATAAAACACTTAAGTGTTCAATACTTACATGTTTAGAGCTAAATATTTCTAATTGAGTCATGTCTAATTTGTTTTGGAGGAAATTTTAACTTAAATTCTAAATTGTTTATTACAAATTCTATATATTATATATAATATAATAGATGAGTTATAAAAATATGGGGGGGCCAGGGCCACTCCAGGTCTAGGAGTGGCTCCGCCACTGGGACTGGGTATGCTGAGGAGAGGTGGTGATGAGGGGGCAGGTGCTGAGACTACTGAGAGAATTTGCCTCACACAGAATTCTGATCCTTTTAATTTAGGACCATTCATTGAGCGGACCAATGGCGGTAGAGGGAAAAGGAAGCGCGGGGACCAACGAATGGAGGAAGATGAACTATGTTTGAATGAGGGTGGTTGCAAACGTGCTCGAATGGCAACTGATAACTCAGCTGTGGCGGAGGAGACCAGCCGTAATGGGTCTCCAAGGTTGTCATGAAAACACTCTTATGGAACTGTCAAGCAATGTTTTCAAAGGCGAGGCGTATAGGCGAGGCGTTTTTAGTAGCGCTATGCGAGGCGTAAGCCTTGAAGCATTGAGGCGTAAGCCTTTTGAACATTAAGTTATTTTAATAAGAAAAATTTATGAATAATACAATACGATTAAATTGTACAACTAATTGTCATTCAAAACATAATAATCTATCCCAATACATAATAATCAATCCCAAAACATAAAATTTCTACTATAATAATCTATCCCGATGCATGTACGTCAAATTTCTACTATATCACATAAACGAATAAGATAACTAGTGTATTTTTAAAAAAATCGAAAAAAATTTATACAAAACTTCAAATTACAGTTTATTATAGTCAAATTATACAAGTATGATGCATGTACGTCAAAAAAAAAAAAAAAAAAAGACTTACTTGCAGTCGAAAGATGAAGAGAATTCTTGAAATTGATGGA
Organism: Prunus persica; assembly: GCF_000346465.2. Lineage (NCBI taxonomy): Eukaryota > Viridiplantae > Streptophyta > Magnoliopsida > Rosales > Rosaceae > Prunus > Prunus persica. Next base: position 16,841,026 of record NC_034011.1, on the reverse strand, counting down.
GTTATCTGGTAAGGGTAGAAATTAGGGTTGTACACGTACTACACAATATATATATATATATATATATATATATAAGGTAAGTCCATGTGCAGAGGCGGATGCACGTTGGGACAAGAGGGGTCGGACGACCCCTTGGAAGGCTGGAAATTTGGGAAGGGACTCCATGAAAGCCCCCTTGGACAGCTGCTGGAAGCCCCCTTGTACGCACACCAAGTGCTCGACGGAAGTCCCACAAGACGAGCTGGAGTTGCTGTGCTGAGCCTGCGCCTTGAGCGCAGCGCGCGCGGGTTCTAATTTTTTTTAAAACCAGCCTTGCCAAACGACGTCGTTTGGTCAAGGCTCAGTCAAATTTTTTTTAATTGACCTGGCCTCAAAACGACGTCGTTTTGGGCCTGTTTTATACATTAAAAAAAAAAAAAACTGCACAAAACAGAACAGCAAAACATGCTTTGACATAACAGAACCAAAGCCATTTCCACAGCCCCTCTTCTCCCACCATCTAAAACCCTAACCTCCCCAACCTCCCAATCTTCAGAACTTTTACACTAAGCCCCCTTGGCCACATAATCCTGGATCCGCCACTGTCCATGTGTTATTATATTAATTTAGAGAAAGAAAGAAAAAAAAAAAAAAAGGTAAGAACAAAAGCTGTCGGTGGGAGTTAGGGAAAAAAAAAAGAAAGATATTACATAAAAGGTAAAGAAAAAAAAAGAAAATAAAAAAGGGTAAGTACAAAAGCTACACTTTCACTGAAAAAGACTTGCGTTTTTTTTTTTTAATTTTTATAAAAGGTAAGTACAAAAAAAAGGTAAGTACAAAAACTGAAACTGGTTTTCATTTTTGGGAAATAGCTTAAAATGACACCCATTTCATAATTTTAATTAAAAATACCACCCCTTCCCAATTTTTGTACAACTATCACCTATAAATATAAAATTATTGTCCACTTATTGCTGATTTTTCACAAGTTTAGAAATTTTGGAGAGAAGAAGCTCACACAGCTCTCTCTCTCTCTCTCTCTCTCTCTCTCTGGCACAGCTCTCTTTCTTTTTGGTATCTGTCTATCACAGCTCTCTGTGTTTCTCTTGGCTCTCTCTATCTTGGCTCTCTCTCTCTCTAGCACAACTCTCTGTCTCTCTCTTTGCTCTGTTTCTCATAGCGCAACTGTTTCTCTCTCTAGCTTCATTATGTCTCTTTCTCCCCTATTCGATCCCTTGCTCTCTATTTGGAATCGCGAACCCCTCCCTTTAGCTATGTCTTCTGAATAGCTGCTTGCAACCTTGAAGCTCTAGTGGATTACCGACCTCGAAAAGGTAGTGTTGATGGTTATTTTCTTAATATCAGTGGGATTATGTGAAAAGGGTTATAGTTTGATTGTTTGGGCTTGTGTTAAATTCGTTTTGGCTTTAATTTATTTGGGTTAGGTTTTGTTGAATATTCATGCTCATTCATCTGGGTTTGTACCAATTGCATTTAGATTGGTCTGGATATGTGAATCTTGAAACTTGGAATTTTCTATTTGATGTAGTAGATCTGTATAGTGTGATTCTGTTGTGTTCCTCTTATTTTACAGTCGTATTGCTGTTATATTGCCATTATATTGCTTATATATTGCTGTTATATTGTGGTTATATTGCTATTGTATTGTATGGTTATTGTGGTTATATTGTGTGAATGAAATATTGTTTTGTCATGGTCAGAAATGGAGACAATTGTTATTCTCGTGTGCTACAATGAAAAATGGGTCACCTCGAAGAAGAAGTGCAAATACGAAGGGGGTGACTCAAAAGGCTTAATAGTTCCACGGACCATCAAATTTGCTGAACTGTTGGACCGTGTGCATCAGATTGGTAATACAAACAGCAGGGAAGACAAGGTTTGCTTAAAATTCTCAGTTTTGGTGGCCTCGAATGAGTGGAAGCACATAAAGATTGAGGACGATGATGATGTCAATTTTTGTATGAAGTACAATTCCGAGGTAACACCTTCAAAACTAGCTCCCTTACTCGTGAGTATAGAAGATAAAGGACTGACAAATGATGTAGTTCATAGTATGCATATCACGACAGATAGTAGTCGGATGGGTCATTCTTCAGTTGCCATTGTTGAAAGCAATGAAGTAACTTGGAATAATACAAATGTCACTGATGTGGGAGGTGAAGTAGGGACAGATTTTATGGATATGATTGATTTTAGCGAGGTGGAGAAGATGCATGGTGGTGATAATAGTACTGAAAGAAATGAAGTGTCAGTGTACTCTGCCCCTCCTAATTTGGGCTGCTTCAACACAGCTGCCCAGTTGCCAATAATGCGTTTAGGAGGAGAATCTGAACCCACTCGTCAACATTATTGGAGTCAAATGGGTGAACAAAATCGGTACAATGCAGCCGGTGTAAATGATGAAGAAGCATATTTGGACAGCGGGTTTTCACGAAGTGATTGGAATCCAAAAATTACAGTTGGGCAAATTTTCTTTAGTAAGAAAGAATTGTTGACGGAGTTACAGTTGACAGCATTAAAAGGCCACTTTGAATTTAAGGTGCAATTCTCTTGCACTAAGAGGTTGCTTGTGGTTTGTTGTCAACGTCCATGCCCATGGCGGGTCCGAGCATCGAGAATTGGAGAATACAGCTTCATGATTGTGAGGTGTACAACTGTCCATGAATGTGATTTGAGGTTCGTAAGTGACAAGCATCGTCAAGCAACCGCAACACTTGTAGCCACTTCACTTAAAAGGAAGTTGAAGGATTCTCGGACAATATACACACCAAGTGACATTATGAGAGATGTGAAACACAACTTTAGTTGCACCATCCATTATTCGAAAGCTTGGAAAGCAAGGGAGTTAGCTCTATTGTCCATTAGAGGATCAGTGGAGGAGGCATATTATATCCTTCTAGCTTATTGCTATGAATTGGAGCGTATGAATCCCGGCACAAAAACACACATCCAAACTGATGAGAACAATCACTTTATGTATTTATTTATGGCGGTTGGCGCATGTATTAGAGGGTTCCGTTCTTCCATGCACCCAGTGATAGCCGTGGATGCCACTCATTTAAAATCCAAGTACAAGGGTGTTATGTTTGTAGCAAATGCATTCGATGGTAATCGAAATATATATCCTCTTGCTTTTGGGATCGGGGATTTGGAGACGGATGCATCATGGCATTGGTTTTTCACTAAACTTCATGAAGCCATTGGTGAGTGTCCCAATCTTGTTATTATTTCTTATCGCAATGTTAGCATAGAGAATGTGTGGAACAAAATTTGTCCAACTGCACAACATGGCATATGCTTTTATCATATGAAGGGGAACATGAAACGCACTTGCAAGTTGAAAAAGCATGATCACATACTTATGCACTTTGAGCAGGCTGCAAAATCTTATTCCACTGCTGAATTTGATTGTCATTTTCGCAAGATCAAGCGAAAGGAACATGTTGCTCAATATCTTGAAGAGGCAGGGTTACATAAGTGGTCTAGAGCTCACATGGATGGACGCCGCTACAATGTAATGACAACAAATATTGCGGAGTCAATCAACTCAGTCCTTAGGTTTGCAAGGATGCTGTCAGTGGTTCATTTGATAGGGGAAATTGTTAATCTCCTTGTGAAATGGTTCACCGAACGTCGTGAGTTGGCTTTGAATTGCACAACAACATTGTGCCCCAATTTTGGAGAGAAGAAGTTGAGGAACAGGTTGGAGGATGCTACAAGGATGAATGTGGTTAAAGTAAATAATGCATAGTTTAATGTTTTGGACGGTGATATGGACGGCCTCGTAGATTTGACGAACAACAGTTGTAGTTTTAGAAAGTTTCAGCTTGAGCAGCTACCTTGCAAGCATGTAGTTGCAGTTTGCCGGTTCTTGAAAGTAAATGTATACGCAAAGGCTTCTCGGTATTACACTCGGAAAACCTGGATGGATGCTTATTCGGATAGCATCTACCCGGTACAACCTCACGGAATGTGGGATATTCCTGAAGATGTTCGAAGTCGAATTGTGCTGCCTCTGATGGCAAGGGTCGTGCCAGGCAGACGAAAGAAGATAAGAATTCCCTCGCAAGGAGAGGGCACCATTAGAAGAAAGTGCTCAAGGTGCGGTTCCGCATGCCACAATAAAAGCACCTGTAAAAATAATATTCCATTGCGCAATGTATCTTAGACAATATGATTTGTGTTGCTTTGGTAGGTCATGTAAACTCTACTTTTATTTATGGTGGGTTTCGTGTTATGTTGAATGGGAATTCTTTTAAATTTGCATAATTTGGGTTGCATTGCTACAGCATGCTCTATTGCTGATAGATTGCTATTATATTGAACTTTTATTGTACTGGTATTGCTTCCAGATTGCTATTATAATTTGAGTGCGAAATTAAAGGGACTGGAATGTAATTCCAAATGGATCCAAATCATTAAAGTTCTTAGAATTCCTATATTACACAGTTACTGTGATACTCCGACTATACCTTCTTTTCTGATTACAAATTTGGCCGATGCATAGGCCAGATGTGGGGCAAATACAAGGTGAAATGTCCTATGTGTTTGACTACATATACTTGTTGAAGGAGCATTACGAATGTTAACCTCAATAGATTGCTCATGTCTTGCCAAGAACACTCTTGAATTTATGCAATGTGCCCAAGCCAGTCCCAAAGCTGGACTCACCCGTCTGCCTGATGTGTCCAGGGACTCCAAGTTTCCCAACCTCACCCCATTCACTTTATCATGTGGCCCAATAAAATCAACCACTTGGTTGGTGACAACCACCGCCAACCCAAACTTATTTGCTAAACCCTTCAATGTCCCAGATATGTTGAAGAACATTTCAGACCGCCGTTTCAAATCTGCTTGTGTTGTCTGATACTGTGATTGGAACAATGCAGCAATGGAATCAATGACAATGAGTTTCACAGGCAGGGGGGTGTGATCAATGGCAATAAATGCTTCTATGTCTCCAAGGACATGGATGAGTTGTTGAGCATCATGAACACCATGAACATATATGTCTTCCAATGGCTCCAACCTTATTAAGTTGGGGTATGATGCATGATAAAGGTTGCTTAGTTGTTGCAATCGACGAAATGGGAAGCTGAATTCTGTGAATACGTAGACGGAGGAGCCCCCTAGTCCGCCATGTGAGGGTGGGAGTTGAGCTCGTACCGTAAGTTGGAGACAAAGCTGAATCTTCCCAGAACCACTCTCCCCTACCAATTCTGTTATGGAGTTGCAGGGTATCCCATCCCCCAAGCAGTCATCTAGTATTGGGCATCCAATGGATAATTTAGGGGTTGAAAGAGGAAGGAGCATGAGGTTTTGGGGTGTCATGTTTGTGTAATTTGGGGGGGGATGTGATGGTGCTACAAGGCATGCATTATATATATATATATATGTAGAGTTCATTTTGAAGGTCTGTACTGTAGGCCATATGTCTTTTAAGGGATGTATAATTCATCCTTTTCCAGGTTGTAATTAATTTTTTGTTTATTTATTAGTATTTTTTTGGACCAAATAATTTTAAAAACATTATGATGCAGTACGTACTGTAATAGGATCATATTGTAACTCTATCATCACTCTATTGTACTCTTATTGACATAATATTGCCATTATACGATGTTTATTGTATAGTTATTGCTGCTATATCGCCACTGAACTGGACACCGATAAACTGTATACGCACAAATACAAAAAGAGGCTTCATCATTCCACAAAATCCTATTTCCAAACTTACATAATACAACAACAGGCCCACCCCATCGGTTACCTTAATAACAAAAATACGCCACCCTCATAAGTTCCATTTCCCTTATTGTTGACAAAATTCGAAATTTGCTTACTCCTCCAGTGCCGGTGAACCCCAACGCAATGAAAATTC
>NC_034011.1:16832034-16833579 GCF_000346465.2 Prunus persica | reverse complement strand
CCAATTTCCAAGTTGCTTTATTTCCAATTACCCCAAATTTCCTATTTTCCAAGTGTCCTTTTTACCTTTTTCCAATTTTCCAATTTTCCAAGTCTCATTTAATCCTATTGCCTAGTTTCCTCTTTCCAATTTTTCCTTTTTTCCTATTTCCAATTTTCAATTTCCCAAATTTCCAACTTTCCATTTTTTCGTATTTCCGATTTGCCAATTTTTCTTTTGTTCTATTTCCAATTTTCCAAGTTTCCTTATTTCCCATTCTCCAAGTTTTCACTTTTCCTATTTTCCAATTTTCCTATTTTTCAATTTTTCAATTTCGCTATTTTCCAATTTTCTGTTCTGAAATTCGCAATAAATGCTTAGTTACATAGTCCTATTTTGGGTTGAAATCCACAATTTTCAATTTCCCATTAAGGTTTGCTTTTTTGTCGTTTGGAAGCCAATTTTATTGTTGTTAATGTAATGTTGTACTGTTGTAAATTACAGCCAATGAGTTAATGGTGTAGTTTGCAATCCCATCAATTGAATGCACCAACTAAATACCCAATATACTTCATATAAGTTCGTACATATAACTGAACCTTCCTATATAGAACTGCAACAGAGGCACCTTCTTAACGGGAAAGGTAATTAGTCTTACTAAAACGCAAATATTCTCCACTACAGCTAACCAATTGTCGTTTACAACTGGAGACTGAATCTACCTTTATTTGTTTTGTTGCAGGCATCAGCTGTGAATTGTCCCCAGCAATACTTAAAGATGTCGGATGTACGCCCTCCAAACGAACATGTCAGTTGCCCGGGGGACCAGCCCTGGCATGTGCCATTCCCATCTCCACCTCGGACTCCCAATCATGATCCCACTTCATCTGGAAGTGAGGCTGAGTGCAATGATCCGCTTGACAAAATCTCTGCCGTCAAGCACCACCTCCAATATATGTCAAAGGCAACGGATTGGTGGGAGAGTAAGTGCGATATTCATGGCCAAGTTATAGGAAACTTGGCCAACAAGTTGAACAAAGCATACGCTGGAGAGGTGAAGCAAACTCTAAAAGCAAAAAGTCGGAGCAAAGAGTTAGAGTCCTTGAAGTTGAAATTGGAAGAGAGAAAGAAAAATGACGTCGAAAAATTCGCACAATTTGAAGAATATAACCATGAAATGGTTGAATGTTTCAACAACGGCTTCGAAATGTTTCGAGATTATGCTTCGGTCATCTCACCAGACTACAATTGGAGTGAAATTGATGTAGCTGGTGTCTGGCAGGTGCTGAATATAGGTGCTGAGGGAATGGCTCATCATAGCCTCATGCATGCAGCAAGGAGAAAGGACAAAGACATGGATCTTTTGATGGACCTGTAGTAACGGTGAGTGCTGCTTCAGTTCAGCTCACCCGAGTACATGAATCTTTTGTTGCCTTCATTTTCCCTTCGTGGGCTAGTATTGTTAAGGTTCGGTGGCGATTTCTTTTGCATGTGTAAAATGTTGTCTGTAATGTGTATGTATTGTATGTAGATTGACTTAATATTGTAGTTCTATTGTATGTATAT
>NC_034011.1:16826192-16831934 GCF_000346465.2 Prunus persica | reverse complement strand
TTTGAAGTGAAGGGTATTTATAGGTATTTATAGAAAAAAAATCCTCATGAATTTTTTAGAATTTTTTTAAAAAATTTACGATTTTTTTTCATATTTTTATTGCCCAAAAAGGCCTCAGCCGTAGGATGGATTCGGAGATGCTGATCGGAGGGCTGGGGAGGCGACACGTGGCTTATTCTCGTTGGAGCTGGCGTCGCACTGACGTCAGCGCACGCTGGTTCAAATTTTTTTACCGTTGGCGCGTGCATTGCACACGCCAAAGGTAAAAAAAATTGAAAACGCGCTAGCTGACGTCAGCGTGACGCGAGGGCTGACGTCAACGACCGCGGGCTCTAATATTGCTCTAATATTGCCTCTATAGTGCACCTATATTGACCTAATATTGCTCTTATATCGTATGTCAATGGCATGTGCTCTAATAAGTCTCCACTTCGTTGAAAGTTATCCTGAATTCAAATATGATGGACCCGACAATTGTTATCCATCCTTATATTACCATGAATTGATTTGGACCCTTTCCAATGATAGTTGGAGTTGCACATGGATTCATATTCATAAAGGAAAAGTAATTCTCTCCCTCAATGAATTGTCGTTCAAAAGAAGGCAGCTATCAAATTTTGGGTACAAAAATGCAACATGCACGGTAAATTAATTGGGCACAAACCACATATTACAAAACCAGGATGATTTTTGGCATGCTTCAAAAGAGAAGGGCCAAATACAACAGAAAAGAAAATCCATTCAAGCTTGTACAATAGAATGCACAATAACCCTTTTACATGTCCTTCCAACACCAGTGTTTTGCCTACTTTAGAGTCGCAAGAGGAGAGCATATTGCCATTGCGCAATTCGAGGGTTTGGAATGGTGGCATAAACATGTTTACTTCACGGATCACCTATAGGACAGAGCTTCCTTCTTCCCTTGTCGTCTGTAGGGTTCAACTTCACACTTTTTATATACATGTATGAGAACTTGTGGCTATTTATTTATGGCCTTCTAACACTTGTTCTGCCATTCCAAAGTGGGTTGGAGACTTTTTGAGTTGAATGACTGGAAAGACTTCAGATGACAGAAACTAGAGAGTTTGAAGAAAAAGGGTTACCAAGAGCAGCAGTCATGCCCACAAAATAAACTAAACATGCTATAAGCTCCACAGTAATATTTACTTCATCTCCATAATCAGAATATTGGGGAAAAAATACCACGGAGAAATACGTGAAATGAAAAACAACTTGGCAGTTACTGTGAGATTGTGTACATAAAACTTGGAACAACCAAACCAATTAAAGCTAAGCCATCTCATACGTATACCTACATCAAATAACAGTGTATGGTCATCTTGTTTAGAATACTGCAATCAACACTTGGTTGAGACCGACCTGCAAAAACAACTGGGTTAAGTACAGATGAAGCCATTTATGAAGGGCAGTTCCAGAATTAGGACCTATGTTAATTTGTAACTGCCACCGAATCAGTTCATAGTGCCAAATGCATCTACCGGGCACACAGATATGACCAGCCAAAAGAAAAAAAAGCAAAGTAAAAAAGATAAAAGAGGCATGCCATAAATGGGAACCTCAGCAGAAATCATCAGATATGCATACAAGCAGATTGAGTAACATCTCACTAAGTAAAGGTCATGTTGGTAATCGCATGTTGTGTTTGCACACAGACATTTGGTTTTTGCAAACACAAGATGCAATTGCATGATGTGTGTGTTGTGTTTGCACACAGACATTTGGTTTTTGCAAACACAAGATGCAATTGCATGATGTGTGTGTTGTGTTTGCACACAGACATTTGGTTTTTGCGAACACAACATGCAATTACATATTGTCTGTGTTGTGTTTGCACACAGACATTTGGTTTTTGCACACACAATATGTAACATTTAGTTTTACCCTTTTATTCTTATTTTCTTCGTTCAAACATGGTGGTGAGACAAGCTCCAAACCATCCCATCATATAAAGCAAAACTCATACAATATTTTAGATGCAAAAGTTATATATTTTATATAAATGCATCATCCGCATGGCTTGAAATTACAAATTCACGTTCACATATTACTTTCCACAAGCGCACAGACTAACAATAATAATAATCAACTAAGCAGCTGCGACATTCATCCTATTACGTCCATATTGATAATGTCAGAAGTTTCATCGATAAGCCTCATCAAACTAGAAGTTTTTTAATTTGAATTATGAATTCAGAACTAAAAGCTCATGATATGCAGAAAATGACATACATTGTCCACAATCGACTTTTCGATATATTTATGCTCTAGCAATTTATCGTCCAAATTCTGGACTCTCTGTGTCAGGTGCTTCTTTGTGTTCTGTCTAGCATAAGAATGTTTAATATTGTGATTTCAATTGTTTATACAAATTCTATAAGTAATATTGATGAGTGCTGTAAATCTATTTTGATGTTGGGAACAAACATGGTCCCATTAACAGAAACTCAAACAAAACAGGAATTTTTTTTTATTTTTTTGGCATAGACAGCCGAAAAGAAACTTACAGCAATAGCCTCTGTCACGCTCTCCAGACGTTTATGCAATTTTGAAACAGCAGCATTCATACTACGCTTTGTCACATACACAAGATCTGAGAATTTTAGACCCTAACCATTTGTGAAGAGCAAATATTAGATTTGCTTAAAGAAGACAACAACTCACAGAACCAATGGATGAAATAATATGAACATAAATATATCATCTGGATACCTTCCACCACATGTAACCATAACCCAATGCCCCCAAGGTAGCTGTTGGCATTATTAGTGATGTCAAACCTATTAAAAAAATCAAAGAAAAAATATAACCAAGTATAAAATGTTTCTATTGCATTATGAAATACATACGTGTAAGGAATTAATCGTTTTACAACTTAACCAAAAAGTCAGGGCAGGAGCATGCATTCATTGAGTGGTTATAAGCAAGAGGAAAAAGCACAAAGCATGCTAAGAATTCATTTGAACACAGAAGAGAAAGTAAGCTACCTTGCAATTTGGCTATCATTCCCCTTCAGGACGGCTCTCTGTAGTGACGAGTCTAGTTGCCGGACCACAGCTGCCAGTCGGCGCACCTAAAATAAAGTAACACAGAAAAATTGATATCCATTACAAAAAACAAAAATTGAACACGAGAAAGCATCCTTCGACACTAAATTTATAGCAGTTTTTCCAATACCTGTGATGCGATCGCATAAAAGTCACCTTCTGATTGTTCTCCGGTTCCATTGAACAAAGGCTGCAAACAAATCCGAAATAAATAAACTATCTAACTGATCAAAACCCTAGTTTACCAAATGCATTACAAAATTAAAAACTCATACAAAAATAACACCAAATACAAATGTTCTGCGAGTTCCACTAGCAAAGCAGAGTACAAATCATGAAAATGGTACCTGAAGTTCACTGATCAATTCAGATAATTGACCATTCTTACGCAGGATGGTGCTAGCATACCCTGTAGAAAGAGAACAATCACTCAGATCGAATGCAGCTAAATACACAAGGAAACTAATCCAGTATGCAAGATGAAAGAGGAGTGATTGGTACCTACTCCAGCGAAGATCAGCAAACACAGTATGAGGTTCCAAATTCAAATAACAACATAATGCTAAGCAGAAAAGTAGAATTGCTGCCGAAATTATTTAAAACGAACTAAGTCAAAACTAAATGGAGAAATGTTAACAAAGTTGTATGCTTCAGTAAGTCCAGTAACAGATTCCCAAAACCACAGAGACAAAATGTGAACAATGGCTACAAAAGCATCCATAAAAAGCAACTATGTTTATATATGGAGGTGTACAAAATAGTTAACCTTCAAAATCGAAACAGTGTGTGTGCCATGTAAGGCAATTAGCCACTGCTTCTAGACTGTACAATATTACACCTCACAATAATAACTAAACCAACTAGCTCTAGCAAAAAGGCAGGATGACCATATAAAGTACCCCCAGCAAAGCATCTACGTCTGCATCTTCATATCAAGGAGTTCCTGACATAAGTAATGAGCAAAGTGAATTCCCAAGTCATAAGTCCAGAGTGAGGTGAATTCACGGACATTAAGACATTTACCTCATAAATATGTCTCCCCCCTTAAACCCTCAATTGCAAGCTTCAGTCGGTAATATTTGATCTTCAAAGGGTCAAATTTATCTACCGAAATCCCAGCACTGAGATACTCCATGAATTTGACGGTCATGATTCCGCAAGACGTACTGTGAGGCCAATAAGTTGGGAAATTAGAACTGCAATTATGTAAAATTTGGATAAACTGCACTAAATTCACAAAGCTTGCCCATCTCGTCGTTTTGGCACATCTGCAATGCTGCAAACTGAGAATGGCATAAACGTCGACATCTTCAGCCCCTTTTGCTTAACCTCTTCAACCTCAGAATCTTCATAAAAGTGCATATCGTACAGCACTCGTGCCAGCGTATCGCTAATAGGGTGCAGAAGTGTAACCAGCTTCGAACATTTGGTAAAAGCAACATAGGAGTCATACACAGTTGCAGTATGTCTGATGAAATCAATTTCGATTGCAACCCAGTGAGACCCTTTAAGATTATATAGAAAATAGACCTTCCGGACTTTTGTCCAAGCTTGGCCATACCCGTGTTGCCAAATACCGCGCACAAAGTCATGTATATTCTTCAGCTTGCTGGGTGGAAGGTCAACGGTGTTTGAAGCATCTGCCTTCTTCAATCCACGTTTCTTGGCAGTCGGTTTGAACAGCTCTAGAAATTGCTGCATAAATTGAAATGAAGGCATATTAGAAAATCACAACCGAAAGCAAATGAAGCAGTGAATGTAACATGGTAACATGTTTACCTGCAAGCAACAATCTGTCGTTGTCCAGTCAGTTCCAAATACCAACAGATGAGAGAGTTGCCTTTTCCGGATAAGAAAGGTTGCCATGTCCAGGTGCTGAAAGTTGACACATATAATATCAACACAATTTCATACAACTGTACACTTAAAAAAGGTGAGAAAACAATTGAATTATCGCAATAAAGTAGAGCTTTGTGTATTCTTACCCTTGAGCTAATCCATTCCGTTTCATCGATAAGTCTGTAGAAAAAATCAGCGCCCACTGAAAATAATTCCAGCTGCACCTCCGCACTACAAAAGGCAAACTTGCAACGGTTACTTTTGTAGTCATCTCATAATTCTGACTTTGTTGATGACAAAAATACACATGTATATTAAAGCAAACTCTACATTTTCTCATTAGTCTATGACTACATACTAGAATAGGATGAAGATTGGATTTCAAAGGTAAAGAATCCTAACCTGATATCGTTTTTCCAGGCAGTGCAAAACTCTATTACTGCCTTCACATCTTCAATGGGCACGGATTTTGATGGATCAAAACATGGCGGGGTTGCAGTCGGGAAAGAATTGATTGACTTCAAGGTATAATGTAATGGAACATCCTATGAATTAGTGGCAACCACAATAATAACTCCACTATGGCCCTCCTTTCAAATGTAAGAAAATGAATGAAATTGGCACCATCCCTTCAGTTTTTTCTTAACAAAATAAGAGGTTTGTATGTATTCTCTGCTTTATCGATATCAAAGATAAATTAATAAATAAACCATCAAAACTGTATAAAATGTTTGTTAGACATGTACAATTACAAAATTATAAGTTCTCCTCAGAAACAAAGTTCTCTACGTATCCATAGCGAACGATACTGCGGGTGTAAAGTGTATTGCAAAATCAA
>NC_034011.1:16824848-16826092 GCF_000346465.2 Prunus persica | reverse complement strand
TGGTAGGTTCCCATCTTCACTCATTTTCCCGCTTTCTTTTAAGGCAGACGATGATCAGGCACAAAGAGAGTAAACTTTTAATATAACTCATATTTACATCACACATAGTTGGTAAAGAAAACTTATCCATATCCAATATGCAACCCCTAAAGTTAGTAAACAAAGTTATAAAAAAAAAAATATGTCAAATTAACAAGCATTATTCTCAAACAAAAAGTATGATATGGTTGGGAGTTTACAAGTTCAAAATGATATACACAAGTTAATTGTCTTAGACTTTAGATATCATCTTCAACAAAGAAAATAGATACCGATTAGACTTGTAAGAAGGTTAAATGCAATGGTCATAAAGACCCATAGTAAGCCACCAAATACCAATCAATAACTGCTACAAAAACCATAATAAAACCATAATAAACTAAAAATACAACAACACTAAAATGCCAACACAACATCACTACATTAGCAATACAGTAGCAACAAAACAACAATACGACATCAATAGCAACAGCAAAACAACAGCAGTGCAAGCATCAGTCCACAAAGAACAAACCCATTCACTGTTTCAAACAAGGAATCATCATACTAAGATCATTTCAGAGAAACCCCAAAACCAATTTCAGTGAAACCCCTAAACCAATTTCAGAGAAACCCCTAAACAATTTCAGAGAAACCCCTAAACCTTCAACCAATTTCGAACAAATCCCTGAACCAATTTCATAGAAATGCATAAACCCTAAACCAACTTCAGAGAAACCCTAAACTGTAAGAAAATGACGATGAACAGTACTTGTTCAAGGTGAACGATGGAGTTGAGCTTCGATGAACAGATTTCGCTCGGAGAGGAAGAGAGAAGAGAGAGTCAGAGCTGAGCGACGAGAGATTGAGGGCTGAGCGACGAGAGAGTGAGAGCTGATCGACAAGAGATGAGAGAGTGAGAGCAAAGCGACGACAGAGTGAAGAGAAATTGAGAGACGGAGCCAAGAGAGAGAGCTGAGAGAGAACTTCAGCAAAACTGATAGAGAACTTCAGAAAAAGTGATATGTGTACAATAAGGGGACAATAAATATATATTTATAGGTTATAGTTCCAAATTTTTTAAAAAAGAGTGGTATTTTCAGTTACAATTATAAAAATGGTGGCATTTTGAGCTATTTCCCTTAATTTTTTCAGCATACTCCAAGTGAAACGACGTCGTTTCACTCAAAGATTTTTTTTAAAACTCTGCCTGCCAAACGAGACGA
>NC_034011.1:16748771-16814848 GCF_000346465.2 Prunus persica | reverse complement strand
GCTCATTCACTTGTAAAACACACCAAATTGAAGAGAAGAAAGAGTGAGGAAAGAGAGAAGAGGAAGAGAAGGAAGAAAGAAAGTGAGTGAGTGGAGAGGAAAGAGAGCAGAGAGAAATTCTCCAAGAGAAAAATTCAGTGAGCCACACATATTGTAAACACTAAAGTTGTAGCCCTATTATTTTATATAGTGGAAAAGTTAGTGATGCTGCTCTCCGAGGACGTAGGCATAGCCGAACCTCGTTAAATACTGTGTCTCATCTACTTTACGTACAGCTCAATATTCGCACATATCCCAGTAATTTTATAACACGTTATTAGCACGAAAGTCTCTCCTTTTTATTTCTGAATTTTTTTCCTAACTCAACACTATGTGGTTATTTCTCTGTCTCCTCTCTGTCATATGTCTACTCTCACTTTACTACTACGACGACATGCAAACTTTCTTTTTTGTGTTCTCACAATTTCTATGTTGTTTCATCCATGCTTGTGTAATTTACTTCTTTGTAACGTAATTTGGAATGACGTGGTTTTTATACCCCGTCCTGTTATTTTATGGTGGTGTAATTTTTTACCCATCACATTGTAACACAAATTATTGTAATAAAATGATGGTGTGATCTTAAAACCCATCTATTATATCTTGAATAGTGGTGCAGTTATATTGCCCACAATATATGATATATTATGCACTTCATATACATTAGGTGGAGGTTTTTATCCCCACATTTATTTTATTTATGGTATGGAGTAGGTTTATTACTCATACGGAAATATTTATTTAAAAGGGTGGTGCGGGTTTATCGTCCACGCCTTTACTTTTATTTAAATGTATGGGGCAGAATTAGTGCTCATACAAGCACGTTTACTTTATCGCAAATTTACTTTTACTTAAAGTATGATGTGGAATTAACCCTCATACTTTATGAATTTAATTTACCGCACATTTAATTTTATTTAAGATATGGTGCGGGATTAACGTCCATACAACAAGCAATTTAATTTATGAATTTACTTTACCGCACATTTAATTTTATTTAAGGTATGGTGCGGGATTAACGTCCATACAACAAGCAATTTAATTTATGAATTTATTTTACCGCACATTTACATTTATTTAAAGTATGGTGCGGGTTTATCGTCCATACCAGTAATTTATTTACCAGCAATTTATTTTATGGATTAATTGTGCTATATGATGAGTTTTTACAGTATGCAGATCAGGACCAGAAGTTCCTTTATCCTCATCATACAATTACATCAGGACTTGAAGATCCTTGATGATGATATTAATATGAGAGCTGGCAGTCTCTCCGGTACTTGTAAACATGTGATCGGACTTGAGGGTCCTTGATCCCTGACATGTAAATAAGGACCTGGGGTTCCTTAATGATGTAACAGTACCGTATTGGTTCATAGTGCCGTACACATGGATAATAACTGTACTGGCAAATGTATTGTACACATGAATAGATACGTATTCATGACTTGATGAATAGTACCGGATATGTGAATAGTGGCGTATACATAAATATTAACCATTTTGAGTAAACCACTATTCAAAAAGGAACCTGAAGTTCCTTAAACTCATGGATGAGCAATTAAATGAGATGCCAGAAAATTGTAAAAATGTCCATACCATGAGAATATGTGATTTTGGCATGAAGTTCAAAATCTAACAGTGTTGAGAACCTAAAGTTCCAACAGTTAAATGGACAATCCTTGAGGTATTATTGCAATTGTGGTACACCACATATTTCTTTGGCATAAGAAAATGATGGATTTAATAAAGTTCGATTATGTTATAATCGACACCTCAAGGAAGAAATATATTTTGTGAATTCTAGTTGTTAAGAATACACCGTGAAATTGATAATATCAATATAAACCTCAAATGATGAATTGAGGCTCCCCACATATTTTGTTATATCTGGGCCGGAAGCACATGGATTCAAATATATGAGAAATCCCGAACTTGAGGTTGTGGGTATATAGTAGTTAATGCTCTTCACTACTATATTGCGATATTATCGTGGTTTTTACTCAATACATATTTCATGTCCATTTTGAAAAGACGTAAAAACCACAGGTGTAAGTTTAAGAATGTGTGCAATTATTATAACAGGAACATACAATAGATAGATTTTTTCCACCTGCAATGAAGGTGCAGGCCCTATAAAATCTATAAAATTACATTATGTTCTGGAAGCCTCTGAAGGAAGAGGACGACGCCTCTTAAGCTTAGCCATGAGCCTCTCGTGGTCTCCCAAAATTCTTTCATTGGAGACCTGCAGCATGTCTAGCCTTCTCAGTGTATCAACAGAGTACGAACTCACTAGTTTCAACAAGGCATTATTTTCTCCTTTAAGTTTCTCAACCTCCTGTTGAGACTCATGAAGCATCCTTTGAAGAGACGCATTTTCAGTTGTTAACTTCTGAACTTCGTTTGCTCTAGCACGCAAACGATCAGCCATGTTAGAAACAGAAGCAGCACTCTGAATGCTAGAAGCCATTGAGTCATCAATAACCTCTTCCTCAGACCTCCCTGTTAACAGCATTTCATCCATTGGAGTAATGAAATTCCTAGCTACTATGACAGCAGTAGCATCATTCATCATCACAGAATCATTAACTGTGAGATGACGATTTTGGGATACAAAGGATGGACGCCAAACTTTGGCGTCACTGGTTGTTGTGGGAGCATCATTTAAATTGAAATAATTTGGGCAGGAAGAAGAGGAAGCCATTTTTAAGAAGGTTTCGAAGAAAGTCTTAGGAAAACTAAAGTTTCAGAAAATGAAGGAAGTTGAGTTGAAACGCAGTTGCTCCAATCAAGTTTTGCAAAGGCAATATCTATAGAAGGAAATATGGCTACAGTTTTTTCAGGATCCCAATATCTTCTCGGATCCCCATATTCTTTTTTTCTTTCCCAGATTCCAAAACTTCACGCGGCCTCCATTAATGTTTGTTGGCACTTTCGGCGTTTTCAAATATTATTTTCGTCAAAGCCGATCTTGCTTTGCGGATTTCACGGAGCTATTTTTTCAAAAGTACCCCGAGAATCTCGCAATTTTCCTATGGTTAATTTGAAATTCACCGGTTCTACCTATTCCTCTTATTTGTGTATAAAAGTGTTACTAACGAAATTTTCTTTGCAGAAGACATCCAGTTTTCTCCATACCTAGTGATGCGATATCTACTTGTTTTTCTTATCAGTGAGCACTCAATATGCCCGAGAAGCAAGACTATTTCTGATCATCTATTCAGGAAGCGAGACTATCCCTGATCACGTTTCTGCTACATCGGGGAACTGTGAAGGCGACCACATGCTCTAATCTCCGGAAGTTCTTCTAGACTAGGAGAAATGAGAGCTTATTGTCTGCTTCCACCAGCTTCCTTCCTTGATTGCTTGCCTTATCTTGCAATCAAATCACATTTTTTTTGCATTTTTTCTCTTTTTGTAACTCTCTGTTCATAAGAGATTTTATTTCTTTAGAATGAACATCTGAAGAATGAATCCATGAAGTGGTCCTAACTCTGAGGGTTATTTGTTTTGATAGAGGCAAAAGAGTTGTGATTTTGCTCTTGCAGGATAAAACTAGATCTTCAAGCGCTACATTATATTTACTGGGCCGATACAAGCTTGAATGATACTTGAGAAAAGTTTCTCCCACCTAAGGATGTAAGCAATACTTGTGTTATTTTATGCTTATATACTTATTTGATATTTTATCTTGAAAGGTAACCAAATGGGGAGATAAGTCTGTTCCAAAAGAATGGCTTGTATGTATCCATGAATTATTAATGCAAATTTTACAGATTGCAAGTTGGATACATTGATAATACACTGCACAGATTAAAATCCCATAAGAACAGAATATGGGTATAGCAGTGATCAATATGATGCACGTCTGTTGCGTAGCAATTGATATGGATTGAAGTCCCAAAAGGACAATCCTTTAACATGTCAATATTGATATTGTGCACGCCTAATGCGTAGCAAATTATATGGGTTAAAGTCCCATAATATGGGTTAAGGTCCCAGAAATTAATTGACATGTATGTATTAATCTGTGGCATGCCTGCAGCATGACAGATATATGGGTTCTAAATGTTCCAACTCCCTAAATGGAGATTATCCACGCCCTACTGCAAAATAACGCTCTATTGGAGGTTATCCACATTCTCACATCAGCCACTTGAAGTGGCTTGGGTATCCAAAAGTAAAGAAATACTTATAATTGATGTATGTGCATGCACATGAGAATGGTGGGATCATGAATTGATGAATGACAAATTTTGATTTTGGAGTAGCTACTCAAATCATTAATGGGTTGTGTTGATTGGAACCACGTTCAATTATTAAATGTATCATTGGCCAAAATGGAATGAGGTAATTCCATTATAGATAAGAATGAACGTGAAAGAACAAACCCACAATACGAACCCCAAAATTTGTTAATACTGAAAGTTATACTTGGGTGTTCGGAATAAAAGGGAATATACCTACTTTGTATGACACAATGTTTCTGGCAGAAACAAGGAATGTTGAGTTTTCTCTATATTTACAGATTCAATTGTGCCCCCTTATTGCACATTTACGGAGACCAACATGTTATCTTTAAGGGTTATTCAATGCACGGAGTATATCACCAGAAGTGATTCCCTAGAGATGTATAAATAGTAGGGTTAAAGCTATTTAATGTGTCATAAAGTTTAATCCTTTTAAACAAAATCCTTGAAAGGATTGAAATTGCATGAAGCAAGTCCCTGAATGACATGTGCCTGCAGCACAAAATCTGTACTCAATGCTAATGTGCATAAATTACCTCAGTGAGTATATTGATTATAATGTGTTTGCACCACATTAAAGTTTCTGAAGAATTCACGAAATATTTGTCTCGACTTAAAGATCGAGCATTATGCCAACGATATTCTTGCTTATACTAAGACAATATTGAAGCATTTTTGTGTGGATTATCCGTTGGGCACTTAAATAATTTTCCGGACGTATATTAGACCGGACATTGTATATTCCAGATAGAGTTCAACTCCATTACCATCATTTTGGGATGATGCAAGGCACACTTGGTGCTATATCCGCATAACACCATATACGGGCATATTCTTTTCGAGTAAACTTACAAATAGCCCTGATTTTGTTGAAAACGCGGACTCTGGAAATTTCTATGATTTACATAGAGATAGTTCACTGGAAATATATTTACTCACTCAACTATATGAATAGTTGATGGCTACATCCTCCACTCACTCCAAAATATTTTTGCTCCAAAAAGATAATCATGAAGATATCAGGGGGAGATATTCATCAGGGGGAGCATCCAGAACTATGCTGCACTGATTACTGTAATCTTCTTCATTCCATCAGTTTTCTACCTCATTGGGTTTTCTCCAAGCAAGTCTTTAATGATGCAACCGACATGTCATTTGTGATCTCCAAGGGGGAGTGTTGTAAATAATATTGGTGAAGCCCACATAAAGAGAAATGATGGAAGAAAAATGATGGTGTTGAGTATGGTAGTCAAAAGGAAAAATGATGGTGTTAGAAAAGAAGGAAGATTAGTCAAAAGATGAAATCATTATGTTGGGAAGATTAGTCTATAAATAGGCTCGCTCATTCACTTGTAAAACACACCAAATTGAAGAGAAGAAAGAGTGAGGAAAGAGAGAAGAGGAAGAGAAGGAAGAAAGAAAGTGAGTGAGTGGAGAGGAAAGAGAGCAGAGAGAAATTCTCCAAGAGAGAAAAAAATTTAGTGAGCCACACATATTGTAAACACTAAAGTTGTAGCCCTATTATTTTATATAGTGGAAAAGTTACTGCTGCTGCTCTCCGAGGACGTAGGCATAGCCGAATCTCGTTAAATACTGTGTCTCATCTACTTTACGTGCAGCTCAATATTTATACATATCCCAGTAATTTTATAACAAATATTACTAAATTTAGTCAAAAAGTTGTGAAGGGAGAGAATGTTTTGGCCATAAATTAGACAAATTTTTAAACTTGTAACCACTTGCATGCTTTATTTCATTTGTTAATATACAATGATGACATATATTGTCACATCATATATTTTCTTATTTCCATATCTTTCCTTCTTTTCCCTTTGTTTAATCATTCTTTTATCATCCTCCACTTGCCTTTTCTCTACTTCATCTTCTCCTTTGGTGTAACAATTCACGTGCTTCCTCCAAAATCCTCATCTTTCCTTTATTTTAATATTCTTTCTTACAAAAGAATATCAAAACTTTGCATGCACACCATCATGCCCTTGTCTCACACGTCTCACACCAATTTTCCTTACTAGAAATGGTCTCCAACCTCTGTATAACGTTGGGCAAAATTGTATATTTCATGATTTGGCCTCTAAACTATGTATTTTAGCTAGAATAAAGAATTTAGCCAACAAGTGCAAATTCTTGTACAAACAGCAACCCTTTGCTTTAGATTTGGAATACAATTACAAAAGATAATGTCGACTGGGTATATATTAATTTAAGATTACTTTAACAAGACAAATAGGCATCTGCCTTCTACCAAATTAGTCATGACATATGAAACTTAGTATAATGTCGAATTACACTTATAGAATTTATTGACCAAAAAGGGGTTGATTGTCGTTTCTGCTCTAATACTATGAAGGAAGTTGAGTTGAGGTTCCATTCTAAAACCAATTAAGTAATGAGGAGTAGTAGCCCAACTCCTTGTACTCATACTGTATCCCTTAACTTTTCAATATAATTAAGGACAAATACTATCAGCAGTCCCAACATTGAAAGTCAGCCTCTAACAACACCAGCTTGATTGGGACAAAAAGCACAGATTGAAGAAAGGGATGAAGTGGTGAAATGCTTAAAAGGGTGTCCAGTGTTTATCTATATATAAGTGTATATACCTCTGGTGAATGACACATTCGATTTATGAAAACTGTCAGGTTCATCATCAGCATCGCTTTCCTCTTCATCTTCACCACCTAGGTGTTTACCCCGAAAAGGACCTGCCGGCCATTCGCGTTGGCGTTTGGCCGTGGAGTTTGTTTGTTGCGATTGCGAAGGCATGCCACTGTTGACAGTGAAAAACTCCAACAGATTGAAAATGTTAAGACTGGAAAATGCGCACCGATATTGACTTTAATCAATCGATTGTGGATTGGGAGGGGAACTGACCCAATACAAGGTTCTTTTCTATGCCTCAATTAAGAGGACTTCAATATTCATCTAGCACGAAAATGGTAACTGACAGAGAACGACAATGGAAATGACAGAAGTTTATCGGAATATTTATCTATTCAGAAAACTTGAAAGAGAAAGGAAGTACATAAACAACACAGCCTGAGGATTTCTCTATTCAGACCTGGTACATAAAATTAAAATGGAGATTGAAGATTTCTCTATTCAATCTTGTATAAGGAAATATCATACCAAGAGTTGGTAGAGCAAGATAAAGAAAATTCCTCAGGAGTTGTTAACTGGGAAATTCAGAGAATGGAAAAGGAAGGCTGTTTCAAGCTTTTGAGCTGGGTTTATAGACGTATTGAGTCTGGTTTTTTGTTGGTTGAGTTGTGTGTCATTTGCTGATGATTTCTCCTTCAATTTATAGAGAATGGATGTCGGTTGAATGGACCAGCAGTCAATTTGAAGTACCCACTTGCCATTGGTTTTGGTGAGTGGGTTGCGTGCAAATATAAGTAAACCCAAAAAAGTTGCTTAGAGGCTTTGATGTGAATTGACAGAAGCTATTACTATTAGACTTAAAGAAATCCAAAGTATTAGTCCACTTGTCATTGATTGGTGAGTGACAGCCAAAATTAGTTGGTTGAAAGACAAAAAGAAATGGAGAGATAATGACCACCATCTCTACTTCTTTCTTTATTCATTCTTTAAGTCCACTTGCATATTATTTTATTCTTCTTTCAACCTTTGTGTACACTTTTTACGTGTCGAACTTTGGCTTTGTTTTAATATTCTTCATAGAGAACGTCAAATTGTTTCCATCTGCCATCTTCATTTTATTCTTCTTTGAATCAACTCACTTGTGATGAAGTCCCTCCATTGATAAAGCGAAACTTGATTTGCAGCCACTAAGTTTCTCCTCCGAACATGCCTTGATGCATAATGAACTGGGAATGCTAGATTGATCCAATTGCTGCAAATTTCGGATATGTTGTTCTCCACATAAGTAGGAACAACATTCATGAAGAACTTAATTCCATTTGAGCAGTGAAAAATCTGATTTAGCATGGTTGTAACTGACTGGTTGTCATACACTGCTCTCACGAACGGAGATCATGATTAGTGTTCTGAAGATTCAATACTTGTGCAAATGACGCCAAATTCGGATATATTGTAGTAGACATCCAAATGAACAACTTTCATGAAGAACAAATATTCATTTGAGGACTGAAACTGGCCCGAATTGCCACTGTTTATCAGCTTTCGCTGTTGCTGGTATGCTTCTGATGTTTGATGTTGTGGGGATTCCAAAATTATCCAAATGATCACAACTTTGGATATGTTGCAGTAGACATTCTAATGAAAAACTTTCATGAAGAAAGAAAATTCATTAGAGCATTGTAATTAGGCCCGAATTGGGCTCGAATTGGGCCCGAATTGCTGTTATAAGCTTTTAACTGGCATTGTGCATCTGGTATTTTCATCTCTTAGGATTCAAAATTTGTCTGCATAAACCCAAATTTGGATATGTTGTAATAGACATAGAGATGAACAACTTTCATGAAGAGCGAAACTTGATTTGAGCGCTGGAAGTTGAAGTTTTGGCCCACTCCATATGACTGCAGCAATGCATGTCTAGCCTTATTTTGGCCATTTTGATGTCCATAGAAAACTATCTATCATTTTAGGCAAAAATACAATTTTTGGTACAAACACTAGGGTTTCTGAAGCTACCCTACACATCCTAATTACCAAGTTACTCGCAAGCAAGGGGGGAAGAGTTTTTGTTTATTCTGAAACAAACTCAAAGGTTTAAATTTATATGTAGGAAAGAGGGTTTTAGAACGGTTTTCGAGAAACAATGGGCTACCAATTCCGTCCAAGAAAACAATGGGCAGGCCAAGTCTTTTCTGTTTTTTCCTTTTTTGGCTTTGCGAATGGTTAGGTTTTTGGAGTTATCTTCCTCCTGTATTTTCTTATGCGTGTGTGGATTTCTTTAAATTTTTTCTGTACATTTTTTCCTTATACGCTTACACTAGTACGATTTACTATTTGCGCGACGAAGATGTTTTCGTCGCGCAAACAACACTATTGCGACGAAAACAAATTTCCGTCGCGCAAACAACAGAAAACTAGCGCGACAAAAATAGTCGTCGTGCAAACAATCTATGCGCAACCTAAATTACTTTCGTCGCGCAAAGGTAATAGAAAAAAACCCGGTTTTTTTTGTTGGCGCCAAAATCTTGCGCGACGACAAAAATCGTCGCGCATGACAATATTGCGCGACAAATAAAAGATTCGTCGCGTAAAGATGGACAGAAAATTGGCTCCTTTTTTTTGGCGGGTAAAAAATTTGCGCGACGAGAGTTTTCGTCTCAAAAGACAACTTAGCGAAAAATGTACCGTCGCGTAAGAAAACGAGGGATACTTTTTTTTGGTGCCAAAATGAAGGGCGGATAAAATATTTTTTTGCGCGACGGATTTTCTTCGTTGCGGAAAGTTGAATGCCGGTGAGTTCTTGTGCGACGAAATTAACATTTTGCGCGACGGAACGTAAACCTTGCCCGACGAAAAATATAATTTGCGCGACGAATGTTTGTGCGACGAATAGTGTTGTTCGTCGCGCAAAAAAGCAGATATCGGCACGTATTTGCGCGACGAAAATATTATTTTGTGCGACGGAAAAGTGCCCTTTTGCGACGGTAGTTTGCGCGACGAATTCAACTATTCGTCGCGCAAAGTCCTTATTCTTCATATTAGTATCTGCTATTGCAGAGGCAGAATGCAGAAATTGCATTCTGCCTCTCTCTCCTCTCTCTCACTCCTCCTGCCGCTGCTCTGCTGTGAATTCAGTACGTTAATTGGGTATGTATTTTTTGTCATTAGTTTAAATGTATTAATGTAAATTCTTACTAACGCTATTAATTTTGTTCTCGTTAGGGATATCTGTGATTAGTGGAGAACGATTGAGAAGGTATGTTATTGTAAAAGTTTGTTTGTTAAGTTTGTAATTTTTTTGTGAAGTTATATGTGTATAATGTTGTGAAATTGTGCGTGACGTAGCACAATGTATTTGTGATGTACGAAGTTAATTGAAATTAACTTCGTACTTTTATTTTTATGTTTAGTAACACGTAGTTTCCCGTTCGAGATTAGTTGGATTTCGTGCATGGATGCGTAAGGCATGACTGCGGTCCAATTAATTCTTGAATTGTCCCATTATTTGGACAGTTTGGTAATGCATGGTGTTGTCACATAATCTTCGGCTACAGGATTAGGTTTCGATTGTGGAGATTTCGGTGTCATCTCGGTACGTTCTTCGGGTGGTACGTAGGTATTTATACCTATGCCCACTTCAAGAACTGTGTCGAGATGCTGCCGAAATTAATCCACGTCGAAATCTAATCTCATGTAGCCGTAGGTTACGTGACAGGACTATGCATTCCCGAATAGGATAGGGCCCTTACCGGAGGCATAAGGTGACATTATAACTTCGTATGAAGTTATTGTGATTGTTGTGTCGTGATTGTGGTTTCAGGAATTATGAGCAGAAGGTGGATACAGAACCCGAATAGATGCGCAGACGAATACTTGGATGGAATCGAGGATTTTATTGAGTTTGCACGTAGACACAACCCGGGTGCAACTAGAATCCGTTGTCCTTGTAGGAGGTGTAACAACACGTTGTGGGAGACAATTGAAAATGTTGGATTTCATTTAGTAAGGAATGGAATGATTGAAACATATAGCATTTGGAATCTTCACGGCGAACAAGTAGACCATGCTTCGTCTTCAAATGCCCCAAGAGTGGACAATGTTGAACCTATTGTGGATCCTATTGATCAAGTCATGGGTATTATACAGGATACTTTTCCATTCGCATCGACCAACATCAATCAGGAAGGGGAAGATGACGTGCCTACAGCAATAGACAGTGCGGAGTTTGAACAGTATGAAAAACTGTTAAAAAATGCCAACCAAGAGTTATACCCGGGGTGCAAGAGCTTTTCCGTTCTCACTGCTATTGTGGAGCTAATACACGGAAAAATAAAGTATCGTATGTCGAACTTGTGTTTCGATTACTTTTTGGGGGTTTTCAAGAGAATGCTTCCGACGGACAATTGTTTGCCGAAAGATCATAAACATGCACAGAAGGTGTTGCATGGTCTTGGATTGGGTTATGAAAAAATCCACGCTTGCAAAAACAATTGCATGTTACTCTACAAAGAGCATGAAACGTTGGATACATGCCCTATATGTAATGAGTCGAGGTTCAAAATGACATCCCAGAATAGAACGACTAAGATACCACAAAAAGTCATGCGTTATCTGCCCCTTAAACCTAGGTTGCAGCGATTGTATATGTCGACGCATACTGCCACAGACATGAGATGGCATAAGGAAAAACGGGTAGACGATGATGTGATGCGGCATCCTGCAGATGGGGAGGCATGAAAAGAGTTCGATCGAACGTTCCTCGAGTTTGCTGCTGATCCCCAAAATGTTAGATTGAGACTTGCCACTGACGGATTCAATCCGTATGGGGTTCTAAATCAACACCACAGCACTTGGCCGATTTTCGCATTCCCATATAATTTGCCGCCTTGGAAATGCATGAAAAAAGAATACATGATGATGACTGTTTTGATAACTGAGGATCTTGGCAGGTCAATTGATGTGTACTTAAGGCCTCTGGTTGATGAGCTGAAGGATTTATGGACAAACGGTGTTCGCACGTACGATAAATCAACTGGGAGGATGTTCACTTTGCGAGCAGCAGTTATGTGGACTGTGAATGATTTTCCAGCATATGCAATGGTTTCTGGGTGGAGCACAAAGGGTTATATGGCATGTCCTGTATGCAAGGAAGATGTAACTTCTGGTTGGCACACTGGAAAAGTTTGTTACCTTGGTCATCGGAGATGGTTGCCATGGGACCACGAGTGGAGAGAAAAAGATAAAGAGTTCGACGGGAACACAGAGCGTCGCCTCAGACCTAGAGAATGATCCGGTGATGAGATCTTGGAACAGCTGAACCGTTTGGATTTTGCTCCGTTCGGAAAAACAGTTAGTCGGACCAGACCTTCTACACATTTGAACTGGACGCACAAGCCTATATTTTTTGAGCTCCCATATTGGTCGAAACTGAAATTGAGGCACAATCTAGATGTGATGCATGTTGAGAAAAATGTATTCGACACATTGGTGGGCACGATTCTAGATATCGAGGGAAAGACGAAGGACACGATCAAAGCTCGTCTTGATTTGGAAAGAATGGGCATACGAAGGGGTTTATGGATGAATAGGGACAGTGATAAAGCTAGAAGGGATCTTGCATTCTTCTCTATGAAACCGAATGACAAAAAAGAGTTTCTAAAGTTTGTATCGTCTGTCAAATTTTCCGATGGGTATGCTTCTAATATCGCACGTTGCGTGAATGTCGATGGGGGTAAATTTACTGGACTTAAGAGCCATGACTGCCATGTGTTTATGCAACGACTACTTCCTGTGGGTATTCGACACCTACTGCCGGAAGATGTGGTGAAACCAATCATCTTGTTATCCAGATTTTTTTCCCAACTGACGGTAAAAACATTGCGAAGGACGGACATGTTTCAGTTGCGCCATGACATTGTCCAAGTCCTATGCAAGTTTGAGATGATATTTCCTCCAGCTTTCTTCACAAGTATGATGCACGTGATGGTTCACTTGCCCGAAGAGGCATTGCTTGCTGGTCCTGTCAACTATCGCTGGATGTATCCAATAGAAAGGTATATAATCATTTTCGTTTGTGTATGCATCATTATCACAGGCTTGCTAATTTGTATCATATCTTTTTATTTTGACAGGCTTCTCGGAGAGCTGAAAAAAAGTGTATGCAACAGGGCGAAGCCCGAAGGATCAATTATAGAGGCTTGGGTTCAATATGAGTCGCTTACTTTCTGTGGAATGTATTTAAAAGATGTGGAGACGGCTTTCAATCGTCCTCAGCGTAATAACTATGGAGGTATGAGAAAGGAAAAACTTTCTGTTTTTGCCCAAAGTGCACGGCCCTTTGGAGATCCTGGACGAGGGGAGTCGTTTTCTAGAAATGACATGGAAGTAGCGCATTGGTTCGTACTGAACAATTGTGATGAGATAATGGCATACTTAGATGAGCATGAAGAGATGATGAAGCGAGAACATCCATCACATTTAGTTGCCCAGAAACAACGTGAATTATTTCCACAATGGTTTTTGGAATCTGTAAGTTATAAGTGTTTTGTATTTGACAAATATAAATTGTAGTATTTAATTTTATCAGACTAACATGTGAATGATTTTCTATTATATTAGGTGAATAAGTTGAAATCATCGAATTCCCCCACTTACAGTGATGAGTTATATAACTTGGCCTTCGGCCCGATTCGCGCTGAATTGTTTTCAGATTGTTATATTAACGGCGTTAAATTTTTGGCGGCTACACGAGATGACAAGTTGTGTACGCAAAACAGCGGTGTCCATGTCCCAGGTGGAGGCGAAAGTACGAACATTGATTTCTATGGCAAACTCACAAATGTCGTTCAATTGCTTTACAAAGATCGATACCAAGTGATCATGTTTAAGTGTCGATGGTTTGATAGCAACCCAAATAGGCCGGGAAGTGTTAAAATCGACCATGGCTTACTATCTGTGAACATTAACAGAACTTGGTATGATGACGACCCTTACATTTTGGTGAACATGGCAACACAACTTGTGTATCTAGATGACCCTAAAGCCGGGAGCAGTTGGAAAGTTGTTCAGAAGATGGATCATAGGAACGTGTATGCTATACCAGAACTAGACCTAACTGACAACGACGTCGACAATGTGGCTGACCAACGTTTAGAATCATCAATGGAAAATGATGCGGAAACACTTCGAGATACACATGTTATACAAGAACCGTTTCAAATCCAAGGAGTTTCTTCAATCGAAATACCGATTCAGTCAATTACAATTGACCTCGGGGATCTTCCAAGATTCGATGTTGCAGTGGGCATGAGCAGCGAAGATGATGTAGTTATAGTAGACGAGGAGGAGGAGGATTGGGAGACCGAAAGTGATGATAGCGACGATAACGAAAGTTATTATAGTTCAGATGATGAATAATTAAATTTGTTGTAATTTTATTATGTTACTGTACAGACTTTGTGTAATACAAATGTTTGAATATATATAGTACAAATATCCAAACCTTATATATGTGGAAAACTGACACTTTATTCAAATAAATTTAGTTATAAAACATTGGTAAATCAATATATCCAAACCCTTTTAATAATCATTTTTAATTTTTGTTTTTGACAAAACAAATTTATAAAATGAAAATGATACAAAATTTGTTATAAAAACATTGATCAATAAATATATCCAAACATTTTTATACAGAGTTTGAAAACTATTGACAATAAACATTTTGCAAAACAGAAAACCCTTGTGCGACGAAGTGGACCTCGTCGTGCTATTTTTGCGCGACGAAGAAAACCTTGTCGTGCAAAGTTTGCGCGACCCAAAATACACTAGTCGGGTGAAGTTAAAACATTGCGCGACAAAGTGTCTTCCGTCACGCGCAAAAGTTTGCGCGACGATAAAACTATGTTCGTCGCGCAAATATATATCATTTTATAATATATATTAGATATACACATATATATTTGAAATTGACGATCGAGTTAGAGTATTGTATTCATATAGGGTCATGGAGTGTAGGTGTAAAAATTCATCAAAATCGGAGTTAAAATAACCGTTAAATCATCAGTTTTCATTTATAACCGTTCAAAAGTTTTGTCCCGTTACATGATCTCTGAATGTTTTATTTTTTCGATTTTTGGGGTCTAAGATCTCGAAGTACAAATAAATGAGTTTGACGGCTGGATTGCTGAAACTACTTTTGTAGAATGCGTTTGCCATATCAACCATATATTCACAAACAATAAATAGTTTACTTATACGTTCGTTAAATATAACATCACCTTATGTCATATCACCCTAGTGTAAACATCTGAAATTGAAGATCAAATTCACTAATTGTATTCAAATAGGGTAAAGAAAAGTAGCTGCAAAAAATTATACAAATCAGAGCTAAAATAACCGTTAAATCATGACTTTTCATTTACAACCGTCGACAAGTTTCGTCCTGTTACTCGATCTCTTAATGTTTGTTTTTGTCGATTTTTGGCATATACGATCTCGAAGTGTAAAAAAACAAGTTTGCCGGTTGGATCATGAAAACTAGTTTCGGGTTGAGGGTTTATGCGGTTTAGGGTTTAGGGTTTAGGGTAAAGGGTTTGCGCGACGAACAAACGTGTTTGGTCGCGCAAGGCCTGCCAAGGACGGCGTTGCGCGACGAAAACAAGACAGGTCGTCGCGCCATACCAGCCATAACTTTCAAATTTCACTCTGTTCCTCCTTGGAAACTTAGCGGAAATTTGTTTGCGAGGTCTTGCGCGACGAAAAAGGTTCACTTCGTCGCGTCATACCAGCCAGAACTTTCACATTTCACTGTCTTCCTCTCTGAACAATTAGTGGAAATTTTTTTGCGAGGTCTTGCGCGACGAATTAGATTCACTTCGTCGCGCCATATCAGCCAATATTTCACATTTCACATTTCACTGTCTTCCTCCCTGGACACTTAGCGAAAATTTTCTTGCGAGGTCTTGCGCGACGAATTTGATTCACTTCGTCGCACCATATCAGCCAGAACTTTCACATTTTTGAGGTTTTGCGCGACGCTGGAAGTATACGTCGCGCAATCTCAGCCAGCCCTTTCTCTTTGGACAGACATCATGTCATTTTTTTTGCGAGTTTTTGCGCGACGCTCTGGTATGCGTCGCGCAAAATTACATTGCGCGACGACGAAGTGTCAAGCGTCGCGCAAGTTTTCAATTTCTCCCGCTAAACCCTAGTACCCAAATTCAGGCTATTCGCAACATTGCGCGACGACACTGCTTTAGTGCGTCGCGCAAGAATTCAATCTCGCCCGCTAAACCCTAAATCCCAAATTTTGGCGGACTGCCAACATTGCGCGACGAAACATATGTATGTGCACCGCGCAAGAATTCAATCTCGCCCCGCTAAACCCTAAATCCCAAATTTTGGCGGACTGCCAACATTGCGCGACGAAATGCACATTTGTTCGTCGCGCAAAAACTTCCCTTTCACCAAATTTTGGCGGAGGAATGACATTGCGCGACGGAACACACATATGTTTCGTCGCGCAATAGCCATTTAAAATTTCTTGCGCGACGTTACCTTGGCTTCTTCGCGCAAAAACGAATAAAATTTCAGAAACCACGCGATGGCCTCCTTCTTCCCCAGATTTCTGAAATTTTTTCCCCGCCGTCAGGTCAGCCTCCTACCCCGGTGGATTTGGACCACGCCCGCGACATTGGTGCTACCCCGGAGCTCCCCCGCCGTCGCCGTCAAGCCAGCCGCTGCGATTTCTTCGGTTTTCACCGAATCTGCTCCGCCGTGTTCTCCCTCCTCCGGCGACCAATTCCGACACCTGAGGTATGGTTTCTATCCTATTTTTAATGCTTTAGCTGATGGTTGGGTAGGATTTCTGAATTTGTTGCACTAGGGCACTTAATTTGAAACCCTAAGTTTCGGCCGGATTTTGATTTTCAATTCCGGCCACTTCCGGCCATTTTTCGGGGTATGTTCGAACAAAAGTGGCTCCAATTGATGTTTTGAACCTAGGATAGGAACCTTGCCCCTTAGTTTTAAGCATTTTCCGGCGATTGGTATCGATTTGGACACCCGCGCGCTGCCAGCGCGTGGGGCGGCGCGTGGGTTCCTGTAGCAACCCGAATTCGGTCCTAGTGCAATCCTGTAGTTGTCACGAGCGCATAGGTGTTTTCGGATTAGAATTTGGTTACCGTTTGCGTCTCGAATGGATTTTGCCTATTGTGCGATTTCCAGGGTTGTTATGTTCGGACCGTTGGATCGAACTCAAACTCACGTATGGTGTACCTTGTACTTCTTGGATCGTCTACGATTCGACGGATCGTGGATCGGAGTCCCGGATACTCCGAACTCGCAAACCCTAGGTCAATAATGTGAATGAAATTGTATGTGTTTTCAAATATTTGTATATTTTATTAATTTGTATGTGTATTAATGAAATTGTGCAGATGTCAGACCTGATTACACGTCGTAGGGCGGTGACGACCACGCAGAGTTCGGCGCCCCCGACTCAGCCGACATCTGCTGCCACTGCTCCAGCATCTCCTGCCACTGCGCTAGCACTGATGGACCACTTGGCAGTTGGACCTGCGGGGTCCCAGGGGCCTGCTTCATCCGCGTCATCAGTGGCGCAGCCTGTTAGTGCCAGGCGGCGTCATCGGCCCGCCAGCACCACCGACACCACATCCACTGATGCGTCGAGGTCACAGCCAGGTATAGCTTTCCTTTTTCTCCAGTTAATTTTATTTTTTATTTCTTGTTTTGTGTGTGTGTGTGTGTATTTGATTGTTAAATTTTTTATTTATTTAACATTCATGTCATCTTTCTTTGCAGCCAAGAGGAACACCCGAGGGCCGTGTCGGCAGTTGAAGACGGCGAAGGTCACCCGGGTGACCAACAGTCGTATCAACATCGGATATGACGAGCGACATCGGGCTGCACCGACGGCGGAGTTGCATAGCTCCTTGGCCCACGACATTGGTCATGTCATTCGGAGCTATTGCCCGATGCAATGGAAGTCTTGGAAGGTGATGCCTGACGAGACCAAGACTCAGGTTCGCGGCCAGTTGTCGGTATGTAGGCCTTTTCATTCTTTTTCTTTCAAATGTTATATTTATATTATTTAAATGTATGTAATTAATTTATTGCAGGCGAACTACAACTTGGAGGACCTTGATGAAGAGTCGTTGGCGTACGTCAACAGACTTTTCTCTGAGAGGTACAAGCAGTGGAAGAGCGACTTGCACCACCATTTTGAGGCGTTCGATGATCCGCAAGTCGCTCTTCAAGAGGGTTGTCCGAAAGAGGTTGAGGGGCGGGAGGATAGTTGGGCGTGGCTCTGCGCTCATTTTCAGGGGCCCGCTTTTGTGGTAATTTGTTATTATTTTTTTTTTTTTCTTACTATTGTTTATTTAATTTTTTATATTTAATTTCAATGTCAACTAATACATTTTATTTTTTGTATAACAGAATAAAGCCAAAGTCAATAAGGGCAATAGGAAGAAGAAGACTCTTCTCCATCATTCAGGTTCCAGGCCATTCTCCTATAGGATGGATGCCCTGCGTCAGGTAATAATAAAATAATTTTTATTTAATTTTTACTTTTTCATTATTCTTAATTTATTTTTTCGTTCTAATATTTTTCTTCTTGTGTTCAATTTAGGGGGGAGGGGGGGTCCAAATTCACAGAGATCGACGTCTTTGGCGACGTTTATGTTCGACCTGGGAATGAATTGGCCGAGTCCCTTCATGTAAGTATTATTTAATTCTAATTCTTATGTTGCGCATTCAACTTTAAAGGTTATTATATGAATGTTTGAATTTATATTTTACGTTATGCTAAACAAACGACGATGGTGGAGAGGAGCCAGTTGGTTATTCAGGAGTCTGCCTCCCAACTTCCTCCCGATACTCCGATCGAGTCTGTGGATCCTCCACAGGATGCTGGGTTTCAGATCTTGACGGAGACATTGGATCAGACTCTAGGGAGGAGACCGGGGACATATTGTAGAGGGATGGGGAATGCCAGGCGGAGGGAACCCAGACCCCGTTCATCAGCGCAGTCAAACATTCAGGTCACTGCTTTGACAGCACAGGTGGCCACTCTTCAGAGCCAGATGTCGGTCATTCTGCAGTCCCTCGCACAGTCCGGCATTCCAGTCCCGCATTTTGATGTGCCGACCTCCCAGCCCGTCCACCCCGAGCATGCCCACCAGACCACTGCCCCGGTGGACGCCCAGACCACTGCCCCAGTGGATGCCCAGACCTCCGAGCCGCATACTGGCGACGACCCGGTTGATTTTGCTTCATTATTTGATTAGTGTATTTATTTTCATCATAAACATTTATTTTATTTGCAATACATTTATTTTATTTTATAACAAAATTTTATTCTAATTTATTTTTATTGCAATTTCATTGTTTAATCAATAAAAAAAACCAATTTTATTTAAAATAAAAAATAAAAAATTGTAATATTATTTTTGCGCGACGGAAAACATTTCGTCGCGCAAACCCACATGTAAAAAAATAAAAAATTAACTTTTTTATTACTTTTAATTCTTGCGCGACGAATACATACGTCTCTTTGCGCGTCGAAATATTTCGTCGCGCAACATATTTTGCGCGACGACAGAGATTTGCGTCGCGCAAAGGTATGCGCGACGAAAACTTTCTCATCGCGCGAATGGTTCTGCGACGAACATATACGTCTCCCGAACAAGTTTTGCGCGACGAATTATATTTCGTCGCGCTATCCCTGTCGTCGCGCAAATATACGTGCGCCGAATACTTTGTCGTCGCGCAAATATTTATGCAACGAACCGTTATTTCGTCTCCACACCGTTGGTGCGACAATGGTTTACCCGTCGCACAGTTTTGCGCGACGAAGGGTTATTCCTCGTCGCGCAAAGGCTTTCTTCACGATCTTCGCGCGACGGAATATGCGCGACGAATTTTTTGTCGCGCTTAATTTAGTGCGACTAAATAAGACTTTGCGCGACGTTTTGTTGTTCGTCGCGCAAAGAGTAAAATGTAGTAGTGTTATTACTTTCTCCTGTGTTTTGGTAAGTTATCTTGCTATTTAATTGACCAATTTTGTTTTTAATTTTTTTTAAAGCTGGAGGAAAAGAAAAATATTTACATCATTGTGCTATATTAAAATGAATATACTTGAATTTTTTATAGTGATAGATTTTAAAATTTTATGGCAACAAATATTGAGTATTCCTTTCTTTAGAAACTCTATGTAAATATGTTCATTTGGTATGTATGTTCATTCTTATGAGACTGTGTTTGCATTTATTAAAATTTAAAACTAAATGAAATAAAGTACCACATGCATGGCCATACGTAATGAAGAGAAACGGTATGAAAAGGACCGCATGCATGGACATCTACGTAATTAGGCAAAAATGTGTGAAAAGTACAATATATACCTTTGAAGTTCTTTTTTTGGTTAATCATTTAATTTTTCAAGTAAAGTTTAATAAATGTGAAATGATTCCATTTGAATATTATTTTGAATTAATTCTTTAAATTTTGGTTTAAATTGTTGTTTAAAAAAAAAAAAATTATTCCCTGCCCCTTAATTTTGTGTTATACTGCAAAAATTTGACTCATGAGTGTTGTGGAATGGTACACAACCAAGTATGAAGCCAAAAATGCCTTTCACACAGGAAGCCATCCCCACTCATGGTTTGGGAACGACAACAAAAAGAGAGGCCCGAGATGTAGCTCTATGTACTATTAATTCTAAGGTATTTGTAGAATTTTAAACAATTTTGAAACCAAAATCCATCTGATAATAGCCGCGCTAATTAAGATATTTAGACTTTTCAAGCATAACAAGATACATGGCATGTTTTGTAAAACATTAATTTAAATGTCACATACACTGGCGGACTCAGGAATTTTTTAGCTGAGGTGCAATTTTGAAAGGCTAAAAACTCTTTGTGGATTGAACATTTAAGACTTTTTACCTAGATTGAACATCTAAAGCTTTTTACCTAGATTGACCTTAGGTCCCTTCATTCATTCATATCATACATGAAAAATTGTTTTATGTAAAAATATTGACTAAGTATGAAAAATAGTTTTTCGAAATAATCATTTTTTCAAGATAATTTTTGGCAGCTTTTATTCCTTACACATCAAATAAGAAAACTTGATTTTATGGGATTTTATTATGAAGTATATATTGACTTAATGAGCCATCATTTTTACCATAAATCGTATTTTGCACTAAAACTGATTTTTCATATTTTGATTTGGTGGGAATTTAACTTTCTAGTATTTGTATTTGAATCCAAATGGGGGGTACTTCCTTATTTACATAGTAATATGTGCACCATCGCCAGCTGAGCAAAGGAGCAATTTGAAGTAACCACAATAAGTTTTCCAACGAAAGAAGGTACAGCACCTCCTTGCGCCTTAATAGGTCCGCCCCTGGTCACACACTGTCTAAAATATTTTCATAGGGAATCTTTCAGGTCATTGCTGATGCGCTAATTATAAGACATAGGCCTGGAGTTACAGAGAAGGGTGTGATGTGGTGCACTATGGCTTACATTTACAATCCAATTCGGGGACAAGTCCAAACCGCCCTTCATTTTTCTGATTGATCTTTCTCGAATTCTTCTCAGAGTGGCTATGCCTGCCCTATGGAGGTGAGGTTCTTGGCTGGGATTAGCACCAATATTTTTGGGTCTTATTACGCGCATGTAATATTTTTTTAAATATAAGTGATAGTCTAAAACTATAAGGGGAAAGGTTCCTCACACTCTAATAAGGTGCCACAAGGGTTCGAACTTGAGACCACCGGTCTGCAAATTAAGCCCCTTTTTTCATTTGGTTGGATCCGTTGACATGCGCTTGCAATTTAATTTGTCCTCTTTTTTTTTTTCCCCCTTCAAAAAGTAAATCTTTTAGTTAAAAAGATTCTAACAAACTTTCCAAAAATATCTGAAAAGTTGATATTACAAATTATCCAATATGAGAAAATTTTAAAATGTAACTGTCATACCATCATGTAGTGTTACTAAGACCGCAAAGGGTACTTCAACTTGCGGTTCATCAAATTGATTTTGAATTGGTGAAGGGTAGAAATGTTCATCACCCTATTTTTCTATAAGTAAAACTTAACTTTTAGGTTTAAGTGCTACAGTGCCTCTTGAAACATTGGTCAAGTCCCACTAAATCCCCTTAAAGTTAAAGTGACCAACTTCGTCCTCTTGACCAATGTTTTGTGTCTCACATTGCCCATCACTGTCAAGTCTGTTAAAAATTCCTTTAAAAATGATGACGTGGCACCAATGAGACCCACTATTTTGCTAAACTAAATGCCATGTGCGAAGAAAAAAAAATTAAAAATTAAAAATTAAAAATTGTCGAGAGGATCCAAATTCAAATTTGGGCTTAGCATTTAGCGATAGCTGCTTGTGAGGCTGAGAGAGAGAGAGTTTCTTTGTTTTTTTCTGGGCGAAAGCTAAAATGGACGGTTCAAGCTCTCAATTAGTCTGCGTAAAGTAATCAAATTGGAGAAAGATATTGATGGCTGGCTCAGTTATGTTGCAGAGCCTATGCTGCATAACCCCACACTCTCCAAGATGTTACAAGAATCAAACCCTAGCTTTCACCTACTCTCAATTCTTCTCTTCTACTCCATATGTTCCACAACTCTGCTTTCCAAGTATATTCCTATTATGTCCCTAACCTCAAAATTCACCAGTTAATTTGCATATTCTTGCATCTTATAACACGTACGACCAAGCAAAGCAAATAATAATCCATATGTATCAAAGTTAACCAAACAGATTCAACAACGGAGTTGGTCACCCTCGTTTGGTTCGAGTTGTGTAGCTGTTGGTTTGGGTTTTGGGGTTCTTTCCCCGTTTCCTAAAAAAAAACAGTCTCAACAACGAAAATGTGTAGGAGAAGCGCTAGTAAGTTAGACTAAAGTTTTCAGATGCCCCAATACAATAAAAATACCACAGCTATACAAAGGATTAGTATACATATTTGATGATGGCAAGGACTTCAAGGCCTTCTATCAATTCCCATAGCTGTTGTCCATTCAAAACTTGACCCTAAAAGTTGGGTATCCTGCAAATGTTTTCAGGTATATTGAATCAGGATGTTACCTCCATTAAAACTAAGACATCATGCTTGACTTTATACAGGTTCACAGATGCATCACGCCACATATCAGGCCTCAAAATTCTGAGACTGTTTGAATGAAGTAGAAGCAGCTTGCCTGTGTGGTTTGAGAACTGGACTGAATTTGTTGATGCGAAAAAGTGGTTCGACACGTATTTCGTCAACTTAGTGATATTATGCCTTCGGTAGGTGACTGTCTTCGGAAGATGTTCTACTTCGGAAGGGTAAGTACCTACAAAAGGACACGTTCGGTAAGTCCTTGGGGTACCGGTGTGGTACCGGCCGAAGGCTCTCCGATGCTTTAGTAAGTACGGTTTTAGTAATGTTAACTGACAGATCAATCGATAGCGTACCGTTTGTTCTGATCCCTTCCTTTTGGGGATGGGGGTCTTCTTATATAGGCCTTGGGAGGTGTGCACTGTGCTCATATTTCCGATGTGAGACTGTGGACACGGATTGTGAGCATCACACGTGTCCGATGGTAAAAAGGGCCAAGATAGACGGCTTCGGTAGGCAGCATGCCGAAGGGTTTCTGTGATTAATATCGATCCTGTCCACGTGTTTGGTGGTCATAGGCCGTTTGTTTCCGGTATAAACAGAATTAATTGGATCCACATCATAGCCTAATAGTTGCAAGGGAAACACAGCTGACTTATTCCCCACATATCCCTACCCATAAGTAAAAGACCAGGAATTATGTAAGGTTAAAACATAATCTACAAAGTAAAGGTAGATATCCCTGACCCACTCTCAAATCATACTCACATTTACTTACGAAAAAAAGAAGGCCCAACTTAAATTAGGATCAGGAAATACTTCATCACAATCTAATATGCCATACAAATCCTAAATAAGTTTCGCACATACACAAAATGTGTATTTGTTTTCACCAACTTTACCTTGAAGTACCAGTCAAATAAGCAAACAATTTATCATTCCATTATCACACAAATTGCCATAAAAAATCACATGCGAGATATCAAATTCAATACTGGAATTCATTCATGCAGAAAGGATACATTCAATATTTGAACTTTTAGAGGAAATTTAAGATTCAAGTTTGGCATGTTCTTTTTTCCCTTCAGTTTTCTCAGTGACCAAACACAAACAAAACCGCCAATACCTGGACTGTATGAGATTGACTACTCAGAACTCGACCAGTCTCGGAGGGCAGAACCAAGAGGAAAGGATCGGAGGAGCCATTTCCGAATTTCTCAAGCTTCGTGAGCTTGCCGACCTTCTTCCTTACCATCCAATAAAAAGAAAAGAAGGTCAAAATCAATACAAGAATCATAACATCAGAAGTAACCAGCAGCAATAGTATGATCTTCCTCAATATTAAGTATTTCCAGAGCTATATGATGGAAATACTTAATATTCTCTGGAAATACTTAATATTGAGGGGACAAAACTATATATATTGTATTAAGTTAGAGTTTCCCACCCATGAAGGAAAATCCTAACTATCCTAAAACAAGTGGTTAACAGTTCAAGCCCAACAACTTAAGCAACCCACCACATATATAATAGAAGATAGGGTCCACCTATATTATAGTCGGAGATTCTCAAATAAGTATTTAAGTTAAGAATTTGTTACATACTTTTAATCTCAGTCAAATATCATCGTTCCCATTAACATATCATGGGTTTACCTATTTATAGCACATAGCATACCAAATGCTAATGATTGAGCCCGAACGCTCTTACAATTTGTCATCTCGATCTTTCATAATTTGAAATATGTCTACTAATGCTAACTCCTTCAAGAATTCTGCTAAAAAAAGTCATGTATCATGCACATGCGTCATTTTCTATAGTTGTTTCAGTTCGAACTTCAATTGAGGAATATCTCAAATAACTTGATTGAGGGACACCCTAGGGTTCACTTTGTCTTATGTTTGAACAATTCAAAATGTCTATTCTTAATCTTTAATTCTAATAAATGTTTCCGTAATAAAAATGGTATTACCAACCATCACTTAATTTTTATTTCTAATTATTTTCAATAATTTACTCATATCCAAATAATGAAATTTTAAATGATGAAGTTGTAAATTTTATCTTTTAATAATTTTTATATATGAAATTAGAATTAATTCATTAAAACACCCCGCGAAGGTGCAATTGGATAACCAATGAAAAAATTAGTAAAAATGTTTAATAGTAAATATTGGATTGTTAAACTTGAACAAGAAGGTTTTTTGTTTTTTGTTTTCCATTACAATTGGGTAGATTGAGTTGTGATTTTAGTGATTTAAAATGTGTACAACCAACTAGCTATTGGTTTGGTGGTACTTCTCTTTCCAATGTTAGAAGAGGTCCTAAGTTTGAATTCCCCCTCCCTCATTGACAAAGGGTAAATTATCGAGTTATTGACCGAAATGGTCCCCCAACTATTGCTCAAGTTTTATTTTGGTCCGCAAACTAAAATTTTCATTTCAATAGTCCTCCAATTCTCCAGTTAGTATCAAAACGGTTCTACCTTAGTCTATCAATTATTCTGTGAAATCGAGGGGCAAAAGCGTCTCTCTCTCTCTCTCTTCTCTCTGAGCTCTATTCCTTCCTCGACCCACCCCCCATGGCTGCAAATCCTGATTTTGAAGATGAGAGAAGGCTAACCATCTTTATCTTGCCACATGTCCATTTAAGAAGCTGTCAAATTTCTTCTCAAACAAGACAATAATGAATGCAGGTTAGAAAGCAACAAGGATCCACATAATTGATTTTGGTTTCCATTATGATTTTCAATGGCCTTGCCTCATATCAAATCTCCCTTCTAGGCCTGGTTACCATAAAGCTTCGGATTACTGGGACTACTATGATTGATCTTCCACAACTAACTCCAAGAAGACGAAGAAAGAGAGGACAAAGAGGTGGTTGCACAGACCGCACCCCATAGCCAAATCCCATTCCTGCCATCAAACTTTTTATTTCATTTTAAATGAGAGCAGAGAAATCATAGAGAATAGAGAGGTGGAGGGAGGGCGAGGGAGGGAGGGGGAGGGGGGAGCCAATGGTTGATTTGGGGATGGGGTGATATATGGGTGGTTTTGCCTAGAGACAGAGTAGAGAGAGATCGAGTGTAACATCCCGACTCAATTTTAATTATTCGTTTAAATTATTGAATTTAATTAATTATGAAATTATAATTTTTACCCTCGGGGATAGGGTTATTTTGGTCACTTTTTAAATCCAGTAGATCGCGTCGATGTGAGTTTGTAGACAGTAGTGGGCTCAAATCCGAGTTGTAACGAAGAAGTTACGATCAACGGAAGTGTAGTGGCACAACCGTAAATATTTCAAAGTTTGTTTTTAAAAATCTGATCTCTCTCTCTCTCTCTCTCTCTCTCTCTCTCTCTCTCCTCTACTCACAGATCTCTCTTCTCTCTCGCACGACAGACCCCCCTCCCTTGCATAGCTGCCACATTTTGGCCGGCAACCACCACCTCCGGGCACCAATTTTCGCGGGACCGGTACCAAAGTGACCAGCTCACTTCCCTCTTCTTGCCTCACCCTATCCCCGCCTTGATTAGCTACCACCATCACCAAAAAAAGCCCAAAATAGGTCGGATTTTATGTAAACTTTCAATCGTCGATTCCGGCCACCAAATTTGTCGATCCTGGTATGCTTTCTCATCCTTTTAATGTAATCTAGTTGATGGTTGGGTTGATTATGATTGATTTTTGAGTTTTAAAACTTGTTTTTAGAATCAAAGATTTGGCTGATTTTCGGCTGGAGTTTCCGGCAAGTTCCGGCCACTTTTTGGCCGTGGCTCAAGAACAAAAGTTGCTCCACTAATTGTCCTGATCACGTAGGTATAGGTATTGTTGGGTGTTTTGAGAATTTTTTGGTCGTCAAAATTTTCTTAAGACACCCCCGCGCTACAGGCGCTTGTGGTGGAGCTAGGCCTCATCATTTGGCCCGCAGGCTCATGGGCCGATGGGGGCTCACCCGGCCCATTGAAAAAAAGCTTGGCCCGGCCCGCCTTGGGGTGGACTGGGCTTGGGTCAAACAATCCCCCGGTTGAATTGTTTCCTCGATACAAGTTTGGTAGTGGTCATACTTATATATATATTATGTACATATACATTCATTTTTATTTGTCGGTGAGGATCCTTCCTCTCTCACCGTGCCATCGGGCACACGTGTTGAGAGAGTAGTTTGGAAAAAATGGGAAAGGTTTTTAAATGGGATGGGTGTTAGTGTACCATTCCGAAAATACGAATTTCACTTTGGTTTTTGCCCTAGTACCTGGTATTAAAGCCAAAAGCCCCTAGAAGAGTTGTTAGTTTAAAGGTTCTAACTAAGTTTTGCATGTCTAATCTCCTGGTTTTTCTGTCAAGTTTCTTTTACTCACTAGTCATCGAGTTGTCTAGTTGTCAGATAGGCTCATTAGCCGTTGCCAAAGAGGCGTAAGGCGTTGAGAGACCTAAGCATGGACTAGCAACCTTGAATTAGGAGGAGAACATAAGGAAAGCATAAAACCCAGAATATTAAAATGGCAAGCCTTAGGAGAATCTTGTCTACCCATTCATATGAAGAAGCAAGCTCTAGTAGCATTTCTAGCCATAGAACCCTAACGGAGAAAAACTCTCAAGAAATAACCATGCGTGATGTAGAAAAAGAGTTATGCAACTGGGATATACCCAGAGTACCTGTTCACCCGTTTTATGTTTGTTCCTGCGATGGTAGGGTAAAGTTCCCAATTACCTTGAAAACCATTGACTGGTCAACAAGTCAACTTTCTTTAGTGTGCGAGCATGCCACTGCTAGCAATGAAAAATCCTAGCAGACTTCTTAAAAATAGATAACTTGTGCCCCAAGTTACTGATTTCTAAATAAGCGATTGTGAATTTGGGTGAGGAATATCTCCCAAGTAAGTTCTTTTCTTGCCTCAGACTGGTGAGGACTTCACAATCTTTCACAGTATAAAACTGGTAGTTCTTGCCAGAATAAATGATAAAAAAGTGAACTGTTTTAGGCAGAAATGCCTTTTACAAAGCTCAAAAAAGGAAAACCAACTCTAAGAAAGACAAAAAGAGGTATAGACTTCCATTTCTGCCTGGATAGATGTTTCTAAACCGGGTTGGACTGGGCATGCCTGTGCTGGACTGGACTATCAACACCTTCAACTGTGGAGTTTCAGCTGTAAATCGATACCAACGTTCGAGTTTGGCAGAGCTTTAATCTATTTCAAGCTCTGGAAGGCTTTTTGAACCGGCAGAATTGGGACCTCTTCAGTCTGGAAGGGGCAGAAGTGGCTGGACTTAATGATTACTGAGCTGGAACTGTACTGTGGTACCTGCTCTACTTGATCAGGGCTCTTCATAAATTTGTTGAGGTTTTCATATTTGTAAAATCTGAACTCTGCTTGATTTGGCTTATGTTGAACCAAATTTGTAACGAGAGAAATCTCGCTTTGAATGACTCATTTCTCTAAATCTGGACTAAAGTTAGGAATTCTAATTTGTAGCTGACTTATTTCTTGTGGCTCAATGAGCTTTTGGTTGCTTCAGAGTTTTGAAGGTTTTTGAGATCAAGTGATCATTTTGAGTTTTTCTTTTTGATTGATTTTTTGGCTGTCTTTGATCTGTTCACCTTATCTCATATTTATTGGAAATGCTGGAGTGGGTTTTCTAATCTTTTAATAATGAGCGGCAGATTTCTAAAAACAATATTTTTTTATTTTAAATGTCAAAGAAAAGGTTATTTTTATCTATTCTGGCAAATAAACCATCAATAGTTAGTTCTTTGTGGTGATTACTTCTCTGCCTTTTGAAAGAAAACCTATCTTTGAC
The DNA here is from genome assembly GCF_000346465.2 of Prunus persica. Lineage (NCBI taxonomy): Eukaryota > Viridiplantae > Streptophyta > Magnoliopsida > Rosales > Rosaceae > Prunus > Prunus persica. The sequence goes on along the minus strand of NC_034011.1, from coordinate 16,785,995 downwards.
TTTTATCTCCTTTTTGTAAGAGTTCAATCTGCCGTGATGGTCTGTTTGATTTTCTAGGTGAACAACTCCCTGCTTCCTACTTATCTTTTTAGAAAATATAGCCTGCTTATCCCTTGGAAATGGCACCTGTTTTGGAGCATAATTTTTTTGAATATAGAAAAGAATTTTGGTCTTCTTCCTTGTCTGTAAAGACTGGAGAAATCTTCCTGTAATGCCTGCCTTCATTAATTCGCCATCGACTCTCTTGTGACTAGTTGAATTTGCTGACTTTTCAAAGTCAGGAGGTCAGGTGAGTCTGTTTCTGTTTTGGGCTCATCTCTCTTCACTTGGTCATGCCAAGCCCAATTTGAGTTTTGGGACCATGAGTAAATCACATGTACTGGGCTTTTCCAATCTTAGGTCTATTCTTGGTAACCTAAGAAATTTGACTTAGGCTTGGGCTGATTTCTTATCTCTGTTTTTCCGAAGCCCAAGTTTATCCTCGTGGTTTGACAGGTCATGGGCTGGGCTTTCTTGAATTTGGGCCCTTGATTCCAAAACACAAAGTTCAAACTACTTGGGTCCTAAAGTTGCTTTGTTATTCTGGGCCTCTATTGCTGGGCTGGGTGTGCAGAATTTTGGCCCAAATAGTACCCATCACTGATATATACTATAAAGCATCTTTCAAGTTTAGATCTAATTATGCAATAAAAACTGTTGAAAAAAATGATATCTACCATTGATAAAAATGATAGTTTCCAGCTATTTACTCAGCCTCAAATCAATCAGCATATGGATAGAAAATATAACTATTTGTGCATAGGCTTGGTGCAGGTAGCAATGAAACCACTTACCAGAACAGGATTGCCCAGTTCAATCTTGCTATGTGTAAGAGATGGAAGACATAGAAAGTTCCCAGATTCTTTGTTAGGAATAGTCGAGTCAACCTTAGGGAAAGGCTCGATATATTTTAACTGGTTTTCAAACTTTTCTATTGCACTTTCTGATATAAATATCTTAAAAGCTTTAACGTTGAATATTCAAACTTGGGGTTATGATATGGACCCAGGATCCCAAAATCTAGTAATCATTTATAGGGTTTCATATAAGGTTATTAACACTGTCTGTCGTAAAGCTAAAGATTTAGACAGTAAAGGTGAAACTACCTTGTTCCAAACCAACATTGAAAAGTCAAATGTAGCAGTCCCAAAAATGATAAAGTGGAGTGATATAACTCTACCACGTTTATCTCACAATTCGCGGATCTCACAATTCGCTGATGGAGAAGTAGAGATACAATTCTCCAGCGCTAGAAAAACTAGGATTGATCTGGCACCCTCTAGATCTGACCTAGAACCACACAGATCGAGTACCTCCTCTGGTAGAGCTTATGATCTAGACCATGAACCAGACATAGGTTTCAGAAGGAATCCACCTCAACTTGAACCAACATGCTCTAGTTCGTACACAATCTTCTCGATAGTCATGAATATCTTGAGATTGTGGTACCATGTTGGAAAGTTATGGCCCTCTAGACAATATTTTTCCAGGAGTTTAGCGAATGCGGATCCAGACATATCTACAAATACATATAGCTAAGTGTTAGATTGATTTTAGATTTACCATTGACTCGGGTCTTTAAGTCAAAAGGTAACCCCCACTATTTTTTTGGCAAATTCTCATATCCCTCAAGATGGAATCTGAGAGTTTTGGTTAAAACTCTTAGTGGGATAGGAGGCTTCCTATTATCCAGATCACCACACCATAATAGGATCTAAGGATACTTCGGACAATAAAGAGAAGGCGCGCTTGCCTCTTCACATCTTGATGTGATTACCCATTTCATTTGGCCTCTAGTAAATATGAACCCCCGAATGTTATCGTGAAGTCCCAGTGTACTAGTTAAGTTTTAGCCCACAATGCTTGCTTAGTGTAGGAATCAAACATGAAACCTCATCATATTAGAATGTTGGCTTACGCTTGTTCCTACCTTTGCAACATCAAATGCATGAAATGGATCCCTCCTAAACATGCGTCATTGCTGTAAAATTCCACATATCTGAGGCAAGCCTTCACAAGTGTCATGCTAATTTGGAATCCATCATGGTGGAAGGCCACACAAAGGACATCAAGAATGCCTTTCGTTTATCGACTTAATGTTATCAATTCATTGAGGGAGTTTTTGGGTCTCATCTTTTATCTTGTTAAACACTTTAATCATTTTGACAACATATTGTCCTGGGACAACTATTACTCCATTTAAACATATTAATAGTTACACTATACTCCCAATATTTAGTTTCAAAAACTCAAATCAATTTCATAAAAACTATTTTATTTTGAAATTGGGAATATGTGTTACTGTTAACGAAATACCTTTTGCATTTCTTAAGTATGGTTAAATAGTTGTCTATAGGCTCATGGATGATTATGGACGTTTTATTTTCGATTCAACATCAAGCCAAGATGTTGAATCTAGGTCTTTGGAGGGTGATTGATTTTATTACGCGTTTTAACTTCTTTAAAACATTCATGGTTGATGGGCATTGGACCCAAGACTATTCTCAAAGTCCCTAACTAATCATCTTTCTCCTTTGTCTCCTTCTTGGGCTCCGTTCTTCCTAATCTCTATAGAAGACTCAAGGCCCACTGGACCTTGAGGGAATTGTGTTTGGAGGGAGATAGAAATTACATAAGAGAATGAGAAAGGAGAAGCCTGCAAGCTTCTATTTAATTTACAAACCAATTGCTAATTTAAGCAACTTCAAAAAATAAAATTAGTTACAATCCATCCATTCAATCAAACCCATTCATCTAATGAATTAATGGCCAATCACTAGCTTAATTTGATTTTTGGGGCCTTAAGTCCATAATCATCCTTATTCCAATCATTTAATCAAATTAAACAATAAAAGGATATGATATTTTAAACAATTGAGACTTTAGAACTATGGGCTTATTTCCAATGGAACATTTAAATCAAACATAAAATTTTAATGTTTCACTAAAAGACAAAACAATTTTGTTTTAGTGTATTAGGGCAAAATTTGCAATTTCAAAAGTTATGGGCCAAACATTTTTGTGTAATTGCATGAATACCCAAAATGGGTCTCATCTTTGTGGATGCCAAAATTTCAAGGGGCAGGGGAGGTTTTGTGTGTGTGGTCCCACTTGTCATGAAATTCCAAATTGTACCCATAAAGCATCTTTATTCTCATTAGTATTTCAAAAGATGAAATGGTAATGGGAGACAAAAGGTACAATCCTATTGCCCTTGTCATAAAATGTTTTTTACTAACATGTAACCATCATATCTCATACAATTCCATGAATCAAAAGGCAATATTCTCTAGGGATCAACAAGAACTTTTCATGAAAATCTCAAGAACATAAAGAACATTCTTATTCTTTCAAAACCTTTTTATAAAATCATATAAAATCATATAAAATCCTAAAAGCTTGGAAAAATCATGTTTTTGTTTAGAATTTCAAGACCAACACAACAATGTAAATTAGAAAAGCAAGAAAAACACACAAGAGCAAAACCCAATGATGCCACCGCCCCCTTTGTCCATTTTGAAAAATCTCTTTCACGCAACATCCAAAATTCCAAGTATTAAGTATACATGTGAATCAATCACGAAAGATATGACATGTTATAACAATTATAACCATGAAACTAAGTCCATATTCTTTCTAAAACTCAAAAGGGTGCACCTTTTCATAGACTTTGGCTCTTGATACCACTTGAAGGGAATATTGTGGGAATGGTGTTGTGTAGAGATTTCTAAAAACTCTGCAACCAAACTTTGAGAGTATAAATCACTTATCATGCCATATCTAATATGTAATTAAAGAAAGAACAAAAGCATTAAATAAACTAGGGATTCATGCAAGTCTCATTTGGTCCCAATCTTTATAATTCTATGAAATTGTGCACCAAAGACTCTCTAAATCCTATTGGAGAGAAAGATAAGATGTTCATACCCTTGGAGCGAATCTTGAAATCAAGAATGGTGTTCAAGTAAAGGGAGTGGTCCCTTTATTGTTGGGTCTCACTTTGATGTTGATTCTCCACCTTGTATCTCTCCAAATAGGTCCAAAGATACGCACCTCCCCAAAGCTCTTCACCAAAGATTGAATGGGATGAGAGAATAAGTAGACAACAAGTGAAGAGTGGTCCTAGCACCTTCACTTGATGTGATAGATTCAAAAGGTTAGGGAGAGAGAGCTTGATGTTTTCTTTCTTCCAATTTCACCAAGTTGAAAAACCCCAGGATGATAGGATTTCATAGCTACACACTTATAGGATCAAAAATGTCACAAGAGTGACAAAAATGCCCCCAAACCGTAGTGTAGCCACACCCTCCTTTTTCTGTGTCATCTTTTGCTATCTTGGTCCAACACATTAATCCTATAATGTGTCACATATGTGCCTAAGTCCATATGGTCAAATCTCTTTTGAATTTCCAAGACATATGGGACCTTTAATTAAAGTTTCATAACTTTAATTGAATAATTAAATTAATCTAATCAATTTAATTACTCTAATGACTTGACTAATTTAATCACTCAGTTGTCTAACGAGTGTTGGTCCCGGTCATCCTTAGTTGACCATGTCAAGTGTCATTCAACTGTTTGACCTTTGACCTTTGACTTTCACATTGACTTTGACCAAGTCACAAAATCATTCATTCTCTTCATAATTTCCCAACCGATTCTTTTTCGGTGTGCGATCTTATAGTTTCTAATTAACGTGGCAGTGGGTATGAATGATTCACTCTGAATCAAGTGTGAATTGTATAAATACAATTCTCCCTATTGGCAAAAGCTAATTATAATTAGTCCTTACAGGGCTACCCAAGCTATGTCATGGCTACCTAAGCTAAAAAGAATTCATTTAGAGAACCTAGTCAGTTTGTGATTACAATGCAATTTGATCCTTCTCTAATTCAATACTCTATGTTATATTCTCAAGATATGGTAAACATGTGTCAAAATCCCGAATATGACATATGTTGATTATATGATTCAATTTGATGAAATTGCAAATGTTCTTGTTTCAATTTTCATCCAGTACTTTGGCCAAAGATTCAAGAATCATATCTTTAGAGTATTCTCTCTTCTTACTAAGAGCAGAGATTCCTTGTTGTACATTTACCGGTCTCTACGTACACGCTGAGAATCCTGAGGAACACCTTTAAGTCACATCATTTTGATACGACCGTATAGCACTCTTAAAGAGAAACAACATATACACAAGACAACTGTGATGTCTTAGGTCTAAGGATTAATTTGCATTATCACAACTTAAAATTTTTTGTTTGACATTTGTGAGTAAGACTTCCATATAAGAATTCTAGAGTTGATCGCGTTCAGTGGACTCCATCTTCTATAGAGCACCTACACATCTGTCTCATTGTCTCTATATTAATGACTTAAGACTAGTCATCCTCCCAATTGAGCAGACATAACGTGTACCCCTCTGTGCGGGTCAACTTTGTCCAATTGGTGATCCTATGACCAGGAACATTTTATCATACAATATTTATATGTATGGAAAGGTCTCGTGCATCTAACTTCTTTAGACTACTTTCCATTTATATCTTAATCCATGGACTTGTTACTTTGTGTACGTTATGTATCTAAAGCAACGTTCTTGCCCCTTTACTATTATATATTATTTCCTTAGAATTATCCATTTTATATTGGCTTCTAGGGCATATATCTAACAATTCCCAGGTCGGCGAGAATTTACCGAACCTTGGGTCTTTGGTTCTAATGGGAAGAACGGCTCGCCACACCAAGTCGCCTTCAGCGAAATTTTTCGCTTCACGTGTTTGTTGTATGCTCGTGCTACGATCCATTTTTGAGCTTGCATTAAGTTACATGCGTCAACCCTTATTTGCTCTAAATCGTCCAACTCCTAAGACATGACTTGTCTGTAGTCTTTCTTACTCTACCTTTCTCGTTCGGTGACGCGAAGAGATAATGGCTTGTCTGTAGTCTTTCTTACGCTGCCTTTGTCTATAGTCTTTCATTCCCATCGGCAATGTGGCATCATGGCCGTAGGTTAAGGCATAAGGAGAAGTACCGGTGGCTGAGCGTTTTGAGGTTCGGCATGCCCAAAAGGTTTCGAGCAACAAATCGTGCCAAGCTTTTGGCCTCTCTTTAATCATATTTTCAAGAATACCTTTGATTACCTTGTTTCTTCCCTCGGCCTGGCCATTAGACTTGGGATGTAAGGAGTCGAATGGACAAGCTTGATTCCCATTCTCTCGGCATACTCTTGGGTCTCGACCAAAGTGAAGACCAGGCCGTTATCTGCCATGATAGTTTATGGGATGCCAAACCTATGAATGATGTGGCTCTCAAAGAATTCGACCGCCTGGGTGCTAGAAATTGATCTATATGACCTTGCCTCTACCCATTTGGTGAAGTAGTTCGTCTCCGCAAGGATCAATGTAGATGGGTGAATTTTGCCAACGATATCCACGACCTATCCCCTGAATGGCCATGACTTGTGATTTAATGCAACTCCTTACATACTCAATGCAATCTTTTAGGATGGTAAGCCAATAGTACTTGTGTCTTCTGATCAACCATCTCATTTTGATACCAAACTGATGAGCCCTACAAATTCCTTCATGAGACTCGCCCATTACTGTACCAGCATCCTTGGCATTGAGACATAATAGAAGTAGGCTGTCAGACCCCTTTTAGTAAAGCTCGTTGTGATAGATCTAGTACTATTGAGCCCGGAAATGTATAGCCTTTTCATGATTACCCGAATGGTCAGAGAGATACTAAACTATGGGATACAACCAGTCTTCTTCAATTGTTTGGACCTGATTGGCTGTACTCGACATTTTTCAATCCTACTTACCCTGCTATACTCTCCGTCTAGGATGTTTACGCCTAATGCTATTTGGGCCATTTTATTGGCCTTATGATTTTCCACGCGTAGGACGTGAACAAACAAGATCTTGGAGAATCCTTCGGCTGCGTTGAGGGTCGACGCGTAATAAGGGGTCAATTTATCACTCGTACATTAATATTCTTCTTTAGCTGGTTAATGACCAATTGAGAGTCACCGTGGACTAGAACTCGGGTGGCCTTCATTTCCTTCAAGATCCCAAGGCCGATAATGAGCACTTCATACTAGGGCTGGTTGTTGGTGCATTTGAAGTTGAGTTAGCAGGCAAATTTCCATCTTTGACCTTAACTAGATTCGACCACGACCCTGGTTCCAGACATGGCCTAGGTGCTTGAGCAGATTTTCTGGCTCACCATCCATCCCAAGGAGAACAAGAGGAGGCCAAGGTCGAGATTAGTAGGCACAACTTCTCTATCAGTGAATAGTTGGGCTCGGTTGTATTGAGGGTGCGACTAAGATAATGCATGGCATGTTCTCTCTTAGACTCGTTGTTTTGGGTCAGCAAGCAGCCGATGGAGTTTTCTGAGGCTGAGACGTAGAGCCTTAAAGGTTTCCCTCGTTTTGGTGGCATAAGAACTAGTGGTTGGGCTAAGTATCACTTGATTTCGTCAAATGCTGTTTGATGCTCGGCCTCCTAAATAAACTCATCCTTGTCCCTTAATCTAAGCAATGGGGATAACGGCCAAATCTTTCCTGCCAGGTTGGATTTAAAATGTCTTAGAAAGTTGACCTTTCTAAGGAAGGATTGGAGTTCTTTCTTAGTTCTTGGCGGGGGTGCGGCCATGATGGCTTTGGCTTTAGCCTTGTCTACCTCAATCTCGCGTTGGTGAACCAAGAAGCTGAGAAAATTCCCTGTTGTGACGCCAAAAACGCACTTCTTAATATTCATCTTTAGGTCGTGAGATCGCTTTCTTTTAAATGCTTGCCAAAAATGTCCCACATGGTCGGTTTTTGAAGGGGATTTGACGACCACATCATCAATATAAACCTCAACTGTTCAGCTGATCAAGTCATGGAAATGAGATTCATGGCTCGTTGGTACGTTGCACCAGCGTTTTTAAGATCGAAAGGCATGATTACCCACTCATAAGTTCCGATAGCTTCTGGACATCTAAACGCCATTTTGTGAACGTCATTTTCGGTGATAAAGATCTGATTATACCTAGTATGGCTATCTATAAATGATAAGAGCTCGTGTTTCGCGGCTCCATCCACCAAGAGGTCGGCCATGGGCATAGGGTACTCGTCCTTGGGAATGCGAGATTCAAGTTTCTATAGTTTGTGTAAACCCTAAGAGCCCTAGTTTTCTTACCGGGCAGTACGGATAAAGCCTGCCATAAGAAGCCATCTCAATTTCTTCCTTGACTTTCAGTTGTACCTCGGCAGAAAACCTCCGTGGTGGTTGTTGGAAAGGTTTGAACCTATCTTTGAATTTTAGTTCATGTTCCACTAAACCTCTGGACAATCCAGGCATCTCATGATTGTCCCAAGCAAAACAATCTTTATATAAGCAGAGCATATCGACAATCTCGGCCCTCAGCTCTGGGTTCAAAAGTTCAATAACATACAGAGGCCGTGGTTCGGCCTTAGTTCCTACATTTATTTCGAACAATGGATCTTGGACCTCAGGGCCGCCATCTTCCATCTCGATCAGGTTTATCGGCGATATTCGGTTGTAAGGATTCCTCAACCCAGTATTCCAGCAGTCGTTCCATCAGATTGGCCATGGCTACTACCCCTTCTAGCGCCGAGTCCTTGCGGACATTCACACCACCTTAACTCCAATACCGTCTTGGTCGAAGTTCTTATTGGTCAGCAATTTGCATCGTGGTAGGTCAAGACGACCCATTTGACGTCGTTATTATAAATCCATGCCTACACGGCATAGGCTTCTAAAGGATTCTCATTGGCCAGGTGTATTGTCACATTTTGGCCACCCCATAAGAAGAACAACAGGAAAAGTGAGGACAGTATGCAGCTAGATTGATGGATCCAGTCTCGACCGAGTAATATGTTGTAGGCCATGTTCGACTCCTTGACATAGAAGGTCACTACTCATGTTTGATCGGCCACGATTATCTTTAACGGCAACACTCTAATGGTCTTGGATTGTCGTTGACGAAACTACTCGTAGCCACATGAGGTCTTCCTTGGTTTTGTTCAACTTTTCATCAAGGAGCATGCAAGGATATTGACCGTGACTCCACAGTCGACGAAGACCATAGGAATAGGCGTTCCCTCCACATGGGCTGAGCTGTACAATGGTTTGAGATGTCAATATTTGTTCAGCTCATCCCTAGGGATGACCTTGTTGAAAGACATCCCCGTCGAGATTGCTGCTCTGGCTTTCAGAGGCTAAGAATTCGGCAGTTAGACTAAAACCATATTGACAATCATTTCGCTTGGTCCAGATGGATCTTTGCAGTCGGTCTCCTTTTCAGCTTGTCTGAAGAATCCTTCATATTCGCCTACGGACAAACCCAGTGTGGGCTTCTCCACAATCGGGGTATCTTTGAACTTGTCCTTAGGCAAGGGGTTAGCTCCTCAAAGAAGTCTTCCTCGACCGTTGAGATTTTAATGGCCGAGGCCTCGCTGGTCGAAGCTTCAGCCTTTCTTCCGAGGAGCTGCCTAGCTTCGATCAAGGAGTTTCTGGCCGTGAGGTATTCATCTAACTGGCAGATCCAAATTTTCTCCTCAAATGTTTGGTAGAACAAGACATCGGCTGGGATCACCGAAAGGTACTACTTTAGGTATACCAAGTCGCCCTTGGTGAAAGGAGCTTTAGCTTCCAACTTCTTTATGTTAGGCCTGTATGTCAATAATCCTTTAGCCTTAGGTAGACGTCAATGATGCCATCTTCTGATTTCTTTCAAAGTACAACCTTCTACTCCTCGGGGTCGACGGTAACCCTGATACGGTCCTTCCTTTTTAGCCATGAGGATATATTATTATATATATATATATTATATGGGTTGTGAATCTCACCATCATATGTACTTTTTCCAATTACTATACCACATGTGGCGTTGGATTTTCCTGCGTATGGGGGCTATTATACCCACACGTAACATTTGATTTTCCGGCGTGTGGGGGCTCACTTGGCTATTGGTTACTATACTCACACGTGACGTTGGATTTTTCAGCAAGTGGGGCTCACTTGGTTATCAGTTACTATACCCATATGTGGTGTTGGATATTCCGACGTGTGGGGGCTCACCTGGTTATTGGTTACTATACCCACATGTGGCGTTGGATTTTACGGTGTGTAGGGGCTCACTTGATTATTGGTATTTTATCACACGTGGCATTGAATTTTTCAGCTTGTGGTAAAGATCCGGACAACTTTGGTCTGGTGTGCCCGTAGGACATGGTTTGGTTTGGTTTAGTTTGGCCGCATGTGGCGTTGGATTTTACGGTGTGTGTGCTGCAGAGCGGTAGTCCCCTAATTGGACAACTCATCCCTAGACGTAGGGTACGATCTCTGGGTTGGATTGTTTTCCCCTAGTACATGATGATGGTGTGAGGTGTGTGTGTGTGTATATATATACACATACATATACATACAAATTAAATATATATGTGGATTCGTTTTCGGGTTGAGATTCTTAAACTTGTGCTTCGTGAGTACTCTGCACAGGTATGGTTGCGTGAAAGAATTGATAAAAAAAAAAAAAAAGGAACTTATAAAGTGTTCAGTGTCTGCCTTGTCGAATTTGATGTTATAAATGAATCTAAATTTAATCATTGGTATTACTTTAAATAATCGTATATTATATGAATCGTGATTGTTGATTTTAAGAACTATGTGTGGCTTGATCCCTCACAAAGGGGTACGTAGGTAGCTTGGGGTTTAACCCAGGTGCAGTCGCAAAATAAACTGTTTGAGCTGTGCTTGTATTGTTATAAGTGTGGAATTGAATTTTGTATGAAGAAAGGTCTTTTCTGATTTTTGTTACTATAATTGTTACGGGTGTATGGATTTACAAAGGAGTTCCAAAGCAAGAACGTTTTAGAAAGTGTTTGGTTATGAGGCCGAAGGCCTATTTGTTTGTTGTGTGTAACGTACATTGTGCATGCTGAAGTTTGGTGATTTTAAGCTGTGTTTTTGACAAGTTGACAATTTTGGTAAAGTCCATTTTTCAAGGGAGATTCTGCGGAAATTTCGGTAGAAGCCCCGACCCTCTTTTCCTTTGTTTTAGGGGGAGAGGATGTTTGAATTAAGTAAGTGGGCCCAACATCGGTTGGATGTCGGAAAAACCACAGGATCCATCACAGATTCGGGGGAATTCGGGGCTGTCTTGTCAATTATGGTATGGATTAAAGTATTTCCCCATTCGATTTAATTAATATTCAAATCACTATTCATATACTTAGGGATATACAACCTCTGAAAATCTCACAAGGCAAGATAATAAAATCCAAAACACCATATATTTAATTTCCCTAAACCATAGCCCATCAAGATATGCATACTAATTCTGATATTCTCAAAGATATTGAAATTTAAAGTCCGATAACCACATAACTAATGCACCAAAACCCAAAATCCATAACATACCCAATGTCATCCTAACCCCTTATTATTCACTTTCCAAGACACCCTTTTAAAACCTGCATCGATATCCAATGTACCCACAACCCAAGCATACAGACGTGTATTTGAATGTAACCTTGGAAAGGTCCGAAAGCAATTCTAGTACTTTTACAGAGGATGAGACGGTCTCAAAATATCCGTGGTCAATAGTTGGTCAAACTTTTTGTTTTTGGTCAACTTGGCCCGCAGGGTCCACGACCTCCGATTTTCGATCCGAGAGTTCCTATGGTTTCACAAAAGCTTACTAAACATGTCCTGCAATTTTGGTCACGATCGAACGGTCGGATCGCTCGCGATGGCACGATTGGACGATCGGACGGTTACCGTTTAATCTAATGTTTGAATCATTGAATCGAAGCATCCGGGACTCCGATTCACGATTCACAAATTCCTACATGATCTAAGAGATGCCTAGATCAACATAGTTGAAATTGGAGTCAATCGAACGGTCCAAACATATTGAACCCGGATAACGCCTAATATGCATAATTCGATCGACAGTCAAACGGTAACCAATTCAAATCCGAGCATACCGCCATCCTCGGGACGACATGGGGATCATTTTAGGACCAAATGGGTCACCCGAACAGGGCCCTCACATTGCCACACGTGCCAGCGGAGCTTGGGTGCCTTGAGAAATTCCGGCGACCGTCGTGGTATATGTCATTAATACGGCGCTGATTACAAAAACTACCAACATGGATTTCAGTAAAATTATACGACGCTGATTAAGAAGGGTTTATCGTGGTTAACTAGTCGTCTTTTCTTTCTACGTTGGTAGATTCATACCTACTGTTGTTGTTTTTGGGGTTAAGAGTTTACATATGGAGAAAACATGTTTAATAAGACGATGCTATGTAAGTTTGAGGCGTCATGTTTTAAAAATACCTAAGCATATCTCGATTTTTGAGGTGTTTAAGTTACTTATCCAAGGCGGTTTTCTATTACCGTCGTCTTTCTAAACACAACGACGGTATTTATTTATTCTGTCATTGCGTTATGGTCGTCTTTTTCCATTTTTGTAGTAGTAGGGTTAGTTGTTTGAAACATTATGTGTTTGTTTCCACTGAATTCTGCTCATTTTTATATCCATTTTAACATTTGGTGCGCATTGGGTTCTTCATTTTTTTGTGATGAATCCAACCGTATAAAGAACATAAAATTTGAATAAATGGTTGGAAAGTTATAGGTAAAAAACTGAACAGATGTCGAAGTTGAAAACTGGGGAATTCTCAATCTGCTTCAAAACGACCCACTGTCCATTAGGTGAGAAACATTCCTGATTGTGTTTATTTTGAGTTTCTTGTTATGGTTCATTTTTTTTACTTTTCTTTACTCATTCATAGTTTCCAATTTAAATCTTACTTTTCTGTTGTGTTAAATAAGTGTTCTTTACGTGCTCAAATTAGAACTTTGTGTACGCCACAGTTTTTCTCGGGATCGACCCCGTACTTACTGTTTATACCGAAAATAAACGGCCTATAACCACCGAACACGTGGACAGGATCGATATTGATCACAGAACCCCTTCGGCATACTTCCTACCGAAGTCATCTATCTTGGCCCTATTTACCATCGGACACGTGTCATGCTCACAATCCATGTCCACAGTCCCACATCGGAAATATGAGCACAGTGCACACCTCCCAAGGCCTATATAAGAAGACCCCTATCCCCAAAAGGAGGGGATTAGAGCGAACGGTACGCTATCGATTGATCTGTCAGTTAACATTACTAAAACCGTACTTACTAAAGCATCGGAGAGCCTTCGGCCGGTACCCCAAGGACTTACCGAACGTGTCCTTTTGTAGGTACTTACCCTTCCGAAGTAGAATATTTTCCGAAGACAGTCACCTACCGAAGGCATAATATCACTAAGTTGACGAAATACGTGCTGAACCACTTTTTCGCATCAACACTTACAAATCTATACCCCAATAGATTCGTACACTTGCGGGTATTTATAATTGGATGATTAGCGCATTAATTTTTGTCAATTATTAATACAACACCTCATCGCTCAACAACAACTCACTGAGCTGAAGGAGACTTGAAAGAAGGACAAGAAGGCTTTATTCTTTATCTTTCAAGCTGTGGATGAAGCTTTTTTTGAAAGAATCTCATCATGCACTACAGCAGATCAGTGATGATGCTCAAGGAAATCGAACTTTATTCTTTCAAGCTGTGGATGGAGCTATCTTTCAAGCTTTATTCTTTCAAGGAAAACGAGCTTTATTCTTTCAAGCTATGGATGAAGCTATCTTTCAAGCTTTATTCTTTCAAGCTGTGGATGAAGCTATCTTTCAAGCTTTATTCTTGTATTAATATGTTTCAATCAATCAATCACATTCAATAATTCAAAGACTTATCTGATGCCATCAGATCAGTGATGATTCTCAAGGAAATCGAACTTAATCTTATTGATATTATGTTGAAATGAATTTAAAAGCCTCACACAAGAAATTGAAATATATGAATTAATATTCTCTTCTTTTTTTTTTTCTTTGATTTATTTGTTTGTAGAGGGTCGAAATTAAAAAGAATCGTCCACAACTGTCAAACCTACGTAAAACCGATAGATTTTGCTTAAGAGAAACGGTTTCTCAGTAAAATAATGAAGATGTGTCTGTGTGAAAGGAACAATTGGAACTACGTACCACTCTCCTAAACCTATCATACGTTTGTAATTAAAGTATGTAATCATCTCAACAACTTTGTTGTTCAATCCTAATTAATGACATAATTATAATCGATAAATGGCTATGGGCCATAAGTACAAGTAGTAGAAATTACATAATCAAGTTCACATTACAACAAAAAAGAAAATACTAAGCTTATCTTTGTTTTATTTGAAGATGTGAAGCACGCTTTAGTTTTTTTTATTTTTTTATGGGGTGTTGTTAAACGAATCTTAAAATATAAGCACTCTAATATTTAAATCAAAATGTAAAATTAACTAAGTACATCCTACTTAACTACCAAAAATACCCCTGATACACTATAATACTAGGTACACCCTGTTTTACATGAATTGGTCGTCTTCATCAAATATGTTCCTGTCAACTCCTTTTCCCTTGATCAAATCTAAACTGTCAGGGATTCACCCACTCATTGAACCAAATTCATGAGTACTAACCAGAAGATCTAAAGATGATGATCTGTCTTGAAGGTTCTTCTGTATGCTGCAAATGTAATGAGAAATATAAACAGTCACATGCCAGTGAATTAGATATGTATAAGGTGAAGTATGCATGTAAATATCTTATTTACAGGCAGACGAACAAAACTCGGAGAGAACTGATCCGATGGTGCAGAAGGTGGTGGACTTTCCACAATTCCCTCCAAGAGTTCATAAAACCTTGGCCAGCTTTGCTGATCAAAATGAAATAATATTTAAGTTGCTTTCACGCTGTTTGATGAATAATCATGGCTTTGGCAAGGGATTATGTTCGGCAGCTTCAATCTTTTCTCCTCTCAAAGCTTCTTCTTCGTTGATGTCAGGAATTATGGAAGTGATAGAAAAAAAAATTTACACCCGACAAAAACTTTTGAATTTTTATCTCAAATCTGTTTGGAATCAAATTCTAAAATTCTAATTTGATTAGGGTTCAATATGTTGAGTAGGGTGTACTTATTATAATTACTTTTGTTTCACAATTCAATATATCTTTTTTTGTCATTTTATATTAGTGTAAATTAGTAATTCAATAAATAATTTGGTAGTATGGTGTACAGAGCCGGTCCATTAGATTTGGAGGCCCTGTGCAAAGAAAACTTATGAGGCCCTATACATTTTAAAAAAATAAAAAATAGTCGTAAATTTTTCAAATTTCAAAATTTATAAATTAAAGTGGTTCTTCGATCAAAGTCCAAAATTCCTAGCCATTATCGGGTTTAGCCCACACCTTTTTTACTATGGATTTGGGTCCATTGACTTTTATTATTTTTTTCATGTGTCAATTTTTCCCTTTGAGGTAAAGGAAAGAACAGTAATTGAAAATCCAAATTAATGTATCGATTCTTTCCTTCTAAATAGATTTTAGATTTTAAATTTGGAATCCTTCTATTGCTGCCATGACATAAAAGAAGTTCATATAAAACAATGGAAGTAGAAGAATTATTGATGATATCTTCCCAACAAATATTTACCTGACTACTAAGTAAATATGATATAACATACCTAATTATTAGGTAAATATAAGATAATGTACCTACTAAGTAAATATAAGATAATGTACCTAAATACTACGTAAATATAAAATAATGAACCTGATTACTAAGTAAATATAACATAAGGTACCTAACACATAAGTAGTATACTCTACCATACCTGATAAACATGTAGATTTTAGATCAAATATGTGGATTTGAGTGATAGAACCAATAATCGTAAAACTACAACTAAAGCATGGGAAAAATTGGAAGATAATTAACTATCAAAAAACAAAAGAATTGAAAATGATATAGGGGAAAAGCACAAAACCCACATGTGTTAATGGTTAATTGCATCTTAATTAAAGATATTAGGTGGGAATTAATTTTACAGCAACAAAAATATGAAGAAAAAAAGTGAGCTAAATAAAATCAAATGTAAAACAATGAGAGTATATTAGTGAGGAATTGTATTTTCAAAGAAGAAAACAAACAAACAAAATCAGTGAATAACAAAAGCTGTGGCAAAGAGTAAAAGAATATTTATGTACCTTGTGTACAAGTTGCCATAGTGCAAGAATACAAAGCCACAACAGAAAGCCAACGTTCATATGGGAGCATGACTGAAATATAATAGCTATTTCAAAAATTATAGGAGACGTGATTTGTTGCATGATTTAATTATTTCAAAAATATAATAGCTAATTATTATGAAAAAAATAAATTTCTTACCTTATTTAATTTTTAAGGGCATGATGGGAATAACAAAGTAATTTTAAAATGAAAAAAAAATATGTAAATATCAAAATATCAATAAAAGGAATGTAATCATACGTGACACAAAAGTCAAATAATTTGTATCAACAACAACAAATACAAGAATTGCATCCAACTTTTGTTTTCGATTTTGAAGTTATACCGAATTTCTATAAATTAAACCAAAATCTTCATTAATGGCATGAATTACATCTATTTTCACATACTCACTTCCACTCAATAGTCTTCTATATCTATTTTCAATTCCATATGATGTTTTCTAATATAGTAACATAATATACGTCATACCAAGCCACACCAAGTCAGACAAAAATGGAAAGAAAAAAAATGGCCAGAGAAACAACAGCAAGCCAAGCAAGTCAGACAAAAATGGGGAAAAAAATGGTCAGATATACCACCAAGCCAACCAAAAATGGAAATAAAATCAAGATGTTGATATGAGGGACATGTAAAAAAATTGGAAATAGTAGAAGGAGGAAGAGGAGAAAAATGTCTTTTTTTTAATCAAAAAGAGGAGAACATGGATTCAACCAAAATATAAAAAAAGAAAAAAAAGAATAGGAGAAAAGAGAGAGGTTGTTGGGAACAAAAACGTGCTTGGAGAATTGTAAAGCAATCTTATAGCAATAGTAATAATTGTATATATATAATTGTAAAATTGTAATGCAACATTATTTATATATAATATAATGCTGGCAAAAAAAAAAAAAATTGGAGGCCCCTCATTTTTGGGAGAAATTATAGAATAGTACCGTACCACCACGTTAGATGGTGATACTCTTATTCAAAATTTGATATGTGTATAACTTTTTAACAACTGGAGTATTCATTTTACCCTTTAAAAGAATTTTAAAAACTTACAAATAAAAAAGAAAGAAAAATAAAAACCCAAAAAACATTTGCCTCATCGACGGCGACAAAGCCCCCCACCCCCCGCTCGCGCATCATGACTATCTGTCTCTCAATCTGTGAATATGATGACAGCCCATGGCAAATGAATTTGCTCTTGATATATGTTGAAAGCTTAGATTCCTCAAAGACAATAAACTCGTCCCCAAGAAAGTTTCAATCTAAATTCCTTGAACCCTATCCGTAATAGAGAAGAGGAAGGAAGAGGGAGGAAGAGTGAGGGAAAGAGAGAAAGACACAAAGACATGACAAAAGAAAGACCACCGGCAGCCATGATAGTAGGGACGGACTCAGGATTTTAAAATGAGGTGGGCTAGATTTATCTTATTGAACTGTTAGATTTTAGGCTTATGGAATTGATAATTTATATATATATATATATATATTTAATTTAAGAACATATCATTTTTATTTTCTTTGTTTAAAAGGCCTATTTTACACCAACAATGTCAGGTAAGGTCTATCATGATGAACAAAAATGAATTAAGAGAAAAGAAAATTCATAAGAAAATTCAAAAATGAAAATTTATGATCACAAAGATAGAGTTAGATAGACAGACGGCAACTAGAAGTAACACTATAATTATTCAATTAATTCAAATTAATATTTCTGCTAGAAATGGAATTAATATTAACACTAACTATAAAAAATAAATAAAAAAACTCCCCAGGCTATAGCCCAGTTGTATAAGTCATAGGTTCGTGCCTGCATGGCAGAAAGGTGGGGGTGGGGTGGGGGCTTTGTCGCAAGCTCAAAGAAGGGGTTGATGTTGCTGAGCAATTTATTGTTTATTATTATTTTAGACATTTCCATTTTTGTTAAATTAAATTTAAATTGAAAAAGGGATTTTAAATCCAGCAGTGTAAATTTTTAAATTTTTCTTTAAAAAGTTGTACACATGTCAAATTTTAAGTGGGAGTATCACCGGCTGACGTGATAGTATGGTATCATTATATAATTTCTTCACTTTAGGAGGCCCTATGTGGTCTCACAACTCGCACATGCCATGAGTCGGCTCTGATAGTGTATTAAGTTAATTTTAGAGTTCGTTTAACAACACACTTTTTGTGGCTTCAATTTTCTATGTTGTGGCGGGCCAGTCCAGCAAGAAAAATAAGTGAAAGCTGCATGCATGGTTTGGGTTTGCTTGATTATAAATAGCACAGCAGGTTGGAGCTAGGAAAAGCAGTAAGCAACGAGAGAGAAAGAAAGAGAGAAGTGAGTTTACATTTGTATACATTAAAAAAAAAAAAAAAATTATCATATTGAAGCGCGAGCGTGAGATCATCAGAAATGGCAGAATTACCAGAGTTTATTGCTCTTGAATCAGTCAAGAACAGGAAATACCTGGTCTACAAACACCAACCCACCATCCCAAAGCTGCCACATTTTCTCCAATGCTCCGGACAGGATAGTCACAGCAAAGACGCAAGGTTCAAAGTGGAGAAGGACGTAAACGACCCCAGTCTGGTGCATATAAAATGCACCTACAACGACAAATACTTGAGACTGGAAAGCCAACAAAGTTCGTGGATTGTGGCCGACGCTGACAAGAAACAGCCAAATAAAACCCTGTGGTCATGTACACTCTTCAAGCCGGAGGGTTTGGAATTCCCGGGACTGGACGGCTTATACAAGTTCATCCACGTGTACACGGAAAAGCCTATAGGGCCAAAATCTGAATCCCTCTTGAAGGATTTCCTCGCTGTAGAAAGTGCAAAACCCAACGAAATCCATGCCTTCATTGTCAAAAAACTTCCAGGATGATTATCCTGTTAAGTTAATTTGATGTTTGTGGGTAGCGTCGCTGGAAACCCTCACGAGACTTCACTCGTCCTATCAGGGTCACCTATAGGTTTAAAAGGCTTGTTGTATATGCTAAATGCAATCGCGTTCCCTGCGAAAGTGGCATTTTCTTAAGTTTTCCTTATGTTGTGATTTGGCTTTCAATAATATTGCATGCAGCTGCTGCTCATGCATTAATTTTTGTAACCTAGCTAAGACTATCTGTGGGATTAAAAGTTGTGCTTCTTTCGTTTTACTATTCCGATCTAGATTACTTGATGCATTCATGCATTACTTCCATGACCCAAGAATTACTCGAGTCCTTGATTATTACAAGACTAGTGAGAATAATTGACACTGAGAATGATCAAGCCAGATAAACAATAATAGTTCAATCCATGCATTTCAAGGTACTCACATTAGAAAATCAAAAGGGGAATTAAAGATTCAAACAAAATTCTCAACAATATATCAACATCTCAGAACTTTTGTTCCATCTCCTATTAACATTTATCATTTAATTGATAATACACATTGATCAGAGACATGCATAGGTAGTTTCTTGATGATATTGATAAGAGAACTCTGACAATTACGAAGCTCTAGCAACTTCTAGCAGTTTGATTAGTTTCTTAGTTCCATTAATACGGGCTTCATCAAGTGGAGTGCTTCCCCCATCTGCAATCAGGAAGTAGACTAATTAGAAAGGTTAAACATGCATGTTGGAATTATTTATTTTTTAAATAGGCAGTCCTTTGCTTTACTCTAACCAGAATTATCAGATTACTGTTCATCTTCTCGTCTATTGCCCCTATAACTTCATTGGATCCTATTGGATTTAGAAGCTTAAAGAAATTTTTAAGAACAGTATCTGACAAGCCAGATTAACACTCAGATTGTACTTCTAGAAGGAATTCTACCATTGGATATACGCCTTCTGAAGCAGCTACATGAAGCGGTGGTCGCTGATCATAATTTTTCGTATTTGGGTTAATGTCAGTGGCTAAAGGCCTTTTCAGGGTTAATGTCAGTGTCCAAATTCCTCCTTGACAAGTAAAGAAGCTACTTGATCCTGCGCATTTTTAATGGCTTCAAGCAAAGGAGTGTTCCCAAATTTATCTAACATTACAGTAACATTCAAAGTTAATCAACACTCCTTTGCGGATTGGAGCTTGCAAGTGGTGGTCATGGGGAATGGAGAGAGAGCTTTTTATTTCATTTTTCAGTATCTATTTATTTTTAATGTACGACATGACCAATTTACCCTCACATTTAATGGAAATATTGACAAAATGTAACGGTAGGATCAATGGACCAAATAATATAGAGTTGATGGACTATTTGAACCAATAATTTAGTTGAAGGATCGAAATGTAAATCAGGCATAAATTTGAGGATCATTTGAGTAAATAATTCAATTGTACTATCATGTGAAGAGTTTATGGAAATCAAAGAATATTTTTGGAAAGCAATCACCATGGTGACAACATTCCACAAAATAATTGTTATACTTGAACCTAAATTGAAGACTCCTTGGCCATCTCCACATCTATATGCCAAAGTCTTTTGTTATGCTGGTGACTTTTTTGCCACAAATCTATCGCCATCAGTACTATAAAAGCTCTTCAACCCTAGCAGCAGCAATATATATTAATGTTGAAAAAGAGAAGCTGCTACATCAATTTACAAATGCTCTATTATTTCTGATACAGCTGTGTAAGTACCAAGAATCATAACTGCAGCTCCCATTAAAATAATGAACCCTATAATCAACATCTCACATCCGAGATTTCGGTACGTAGCTGAAATTTTAAGGTAGCAAAAGCATGGGAATAGAAGTGAAGCTGATACACTCAAAAATGCTCCAACCAGTGACACGAGATATGCGAAAAAGGGAACCGCCAAAGCTACTACAACACTGCTGATTACCAAGCTAGAACTGAGGAGAAGGTCGAAGTGCCCGTTATTGCAGTGATTTGGAAACCAATTTTTGGCTGAATATATTATTGGTGTAACCATTAAAGCATATTTGGGTGGTGGATTGACAAGGGTGGTCCATATTGCGATTTTTGAGCTAAGTTTTTGGTTGGGAGGTTTAAAGTTATTTGTGACTAAATTGTTGACCCAAACATTAAGTACCCTAAAACTGCCATTGATGCATATCTAATGGTGCATAAGATAATTAATTACAGTTTAGTACTCTGTAGTTACACCCTTAAGACAAGTTAGTCCCTATCTTTTCAATTTTTACAATCACATATCCCGATATTTTAAATTTGTTATAATGTGGTTCCACCATTAGAGTTTCTGTCAAATTTCTCGGTTAGTTGCCTACGTGGCATTTATGGGTCCCATATTTTTTATATTTTTATATTTACGTGTAATAAAATATTCATATAATTTTTTTTTGAAAAAATCAATTAAAAAAATAGGGCAAAAAACCCACACCACCCATTTTCTTCATCGTCCAATGGCAAAAGAAAGAAACAGGTGTTTGTCTTCATCGCCAACACCACACCACCCATTTTCTCCTCAGATCTGAACCCTCTTCTCTGTCAGTTGCAACCTTTTTATCAAGACCTAATTTTCCAGAGACTCTTTTTTATCTATTCTTCCCTTCTTCCCAAATGCATGTTCACCAATGTCAGGATAAGTTCTTATAGTAGAATCCTCATCCATGCATCTTTGAATTAACAAGCCTGAGTAAAATGCAGCAGCAGCAATCACAAAAAGAAGTATCTTCCGTGATAATGCATAAGGAACACACCACACACACACACACACACATTCATAGTGATCTTCCGTGAGGGAGCCATTTTTTACTAGGTGAGAATAGGAGTGTTGCTTCTTAGCCTAAAATCTCAAATGCTGAAACGCTGAATAGGAAGAGAGACATAAGGTTCTTTAAATAGTGCTTAAAACAAGTGAAATCCAATATGCCTCGTACTGTTAGCCAGCCATGCCTAGTCAATGGGCCTATTGGGCCTGTTGAAATTAAGTTATCACCAAACTAAAGTCACAAGCTCAATAGGCCTAAAATCCCTAATTGTATTTTAAGGCGTAACCTTACATCATATGTTTGATTACTTAATTTCTTAATTATCTTTGGTTTAATTGATTAACTAAACTTAACTAACGTCATTGACTTTGACCAAAAAAAACTAACGTCATTGACTTAATCATCTTCATTAGTTTTTCTAAGACTCAACCTTATTGGTGAGGAAGTGGGCGATTAGAAACTGAATATAATCATGACAAATTTATAATCCACCATATGCATATCGAATGAGATATTTTAATTACAATCTATAGAATTTGAGTTCGGATCGGTTTGAGAGAGAGAGAGAGAGAGAGAGAGAGAGAGAGAGAGAGAGAGAGAGAGAGAGAGAGAGAGAGAGAGAGAGAGAGAGAGAGAGAGAGAGAGAGAGAGAGAGAGAGAGAGAGAGAGAGAGAGAGAGAGAGAGAGAGAGAGAGAGAGAGAGAGAGAGAGAGAGAGAGAGAGAGAGAGAGAGAGTGTAAGATCCCACATCAACCAACGGAGAGGGGGTGATGTGCCTTATATGTGCACACCCGTATCCATTTAGCACGAGGCCTTTTGAGAGCTCACTGGCTTCGGAGTCATAAGAACTTTGAAGTTAAGCGAGTTGGGGGCCAGAGCAATCCCAAGATGGGTGACCCACTAGGAAGTTGATCGTGAGCTCCCAGAAATAAAATCGTGAGGACCAGAGAGGGGGGGCCCAAAGCGGACAATATCGTGCTACGGCGGAGTTGATCTTGGGATGTGACAATTTGGTATCAGAGCCACTTTGCCGTGTGGTGCGAGTGTGCCGACGAGGACGTCGGGCCCTTAAGGGGGGTGGATTGTAAGATCCCACATCAACCAATGGATTTATTTGGAAAATACAATGTTCGGTTCAGTATACTTCCGGAAAATCATTTAAGTGCCCAACGGATAATCCACATAAAAATGCTTCAATACTTTCTTAGTATAAGCAAGAATCTCGTTGGCATAATACTCGATCTTCAAGCCATGACAAATATTTCTTGAACTCTTCAGGAGTTTTAATCAAGTATTAACTCTTTAGGAGTTCTGTTCAATTATCAACTTTTCAGGAGTTGTAATGTGTTGCAACCATATCATAATTTAGGTACTCACTGAGGCAATTTATACATATTAGTATTGGGTACAAAATTTGTGCTTCAGGCACATGTCCTTCAAAGACTTGCTTCATGCAATTTCAATCCTTCAGGGATTTTATTTCAGGATTACACTTCATGACACATTATATAGCTTTATATCCAGCTATTTGTTCTGCTTGTACATCTTTAGGGAATTGCTTTTGGAGATATGCTCCGTGCATTTAATAACCCTTAAAGACAACATGTTGGTCTCCGTAGATGTGCAATAAGAAGGCATGATTGCATCTGTAAACATGGAGAACCTCAACATTCCTTGGTTCTATCAGAAACATTGTGTCATACAAAGTGAGTGTATTCCTCTTTATTCCGAACACCCAAGTATAACTTTTAGGGTTAACATCTTTTGGGGGTTCGTACTATGGGTTTGTTCCTTCACGTTCATTCTCATATGTAATGAAATTGTCTCTTTCCATTTTCTTAATTTTTTTTAGCCAATGATATTGTCGACATTTAATAATATAACGTGGTTCCAATCAATACAGCCCATTGATGATTTGAGTAGCTACAAAAAATTGTCATTCATCAATTCATTATCCCACCATTCTCATGTGCATGCGCATGCATCAATTATAAGCATTTCTTTGCTTTTGGGTACCCAAGCCACTCAAAGGGGCTTTTATTGTCTCTTTCCAGACAGACATCTCTTGTAAGATGAATTATGTGAGAATGTGGATCATAACCTCCAATGGAGCGTTATTTTATAGTAGGGCGTAGATAATCTTCATTTAAGGACTTGGAACATTTAGAACCCATATATTTGTCATGCTCCAGGCATGCCACAGATTAACACACATATGTCAATGAATTGTCCTTCTGGGACTTTAAACCATATAATTTGCCACGCATTAGGCGTGCACCGTATTAATATTGACATGTTAACGGATTGTCCTTCCGGGACTTCAATCCATATCATTTGCTATGCAACAAGCGTGCATCATATTGATCACTGCTATACTCATGTTCTGTTCTTATGGGACTTTAATCTATGTAGTGTTTTATCAATGTATCGAACTTGCAATCTGTGAAATTTGCATTAATAATTCATGGATACATAAATACAAGCCATTCTTCTGGAATGGTCACAATATAAGTCGTTCTTCTGGAATGATCTATAATGCAAGTCATTCTTCTAGAATGATCTTTTACATGACGTTCTTCTGGAATGGCCTTATCTCCCCATTTGGTTACCTTTAAGGATGTCGTACAATAAGAGTACAAGTATGAAATAACACAAGTATTGCTTACATCTTTTGGTGGGAGAAACTTTGCTCAAGTATCATTGGAGCTCGTATCAGCTCAACAAATATAAGTAACGCTTGATGATCTAGTTATATCCTGCAAGAGTAAACATCACAATTCTTCTGTCTCTGTATAAAAAAAAAAAAAGATAACCCTCAGTGTTAAGTTCACTACATGGATTTGTTTTTCAAATGTTCATTCTAAAGAATCAGGGAAGGAAATTGGTGAGGAAACAGGCAACGAACTCTCATTCTCCCTTAGTCTAAGAGAACTTCAGGAGATTAGGGCGATGTGGTCGTTCTTGTCTGTCTTACAGTTCCCTGACATCGTTGAAAAGTGATCAGGAATAGCCTCGCTTCCTGAATTGATGATCAGAGATAGTCTCGCTTCTCAAGCACATCAAGTGCCCACTGATAGAAAAAACAAGTGGATATTGCATTACTAGATATGGAGAAAACTAGATGTAATCTGCAAAGAAAATTTCGTTAGTAACATATTTATACACAAATTAGAGGAATTGGTAGATCCGGTGAATATCAAATTAACTACAGAAAATTGTGAGGTGCTCGAGATGCTTTTGAAAAAGTAACTTCGTGAAATCCGCAAAGCAAGATCGGCTTTAACGAAAATAATATTTGAAACCCTTAAAGTGCCAATAGACATTAATGGAGGCCGCGTGAAGTTTTAGAATATGAAAAAAGAAAAAGAGAATATGGGGATCTGACTGGTAAACTTTGCCACATTTTCGTTTATAGATATTGCCTCTGTGAGGCCTGATTGGAATAACTGCATTTCAACTAAACTTCCTTTCATTTCCTGAAAATTTAGTTTTTCTAGGACTTTCCTCGAAACCTTTTTAAAATGGCTTCCTCTTCTTCTCCCTCAAAGCATTTCGATTTAAATGTTGCCCCCAAAACAACCCGTGACGCCAAAGTCTGGCGTCCATCCTTTGTATCCTAAAATCGTCATCTCACGGTTAATGATTATGTGATGATGAATAATACAACTGCTGTCATAGCAGCTAGGAATTTCCTTACTCCTATGGATGAAATACTGTTAACAGGAAGATATGACAAATAGGCTATTGATGACTCAATGGCTTTTAGCATTCAGAATGCTACTTTTGTTTCTAATATGGCTGATTGTTTACATGCCAGAGCAAACGAGATTCAGGAGTTGAACGCTGAAAATTCGTCTCTTCCAAGAATGCTTAATGAGTCTCAACATGAGGTTAAAAAACGTAAAGAGGAAAATAATTCCTTGTTGAAACTTGTGAGTTCATACTCCATTGATACGCAGACAAGGCTTGACATGCTGCAGATTTCCAATGAAAAGATTCTGGGAGACCACGAGAGGATCATGGCTAAGCTTAAGAGACATCGTTCTCTTCCTTCAGAGGCTTCCAGAACATAATGGAATTTTATAGATTTTACAAAGCCTGCTCCCTCCTTACAGGTGAAGAGAATCTATTTGTTATATGCTTCTTTCCTGTTATAATTATTGGGCAAATTCTTAAACTTGCACCTGTGGTTTTCACGTCTTTTCAAAATGATGGTTTGGAACCTTGTGCTTTTTTAGGTTCAAATAACCACAACAAATCTCTCAAATTACATATTTCAACGCATGTGAGTCTGGAACTTCTAGCCCGGGCTAAACACGACCTCAAAATTGATTTGCCTTTTTCAAATAGGCATGAAATATGAATTGAGGAAAAGTCATGATAATATTGCAATATAGTAGTGAAGAGCATTAACTACTATATACCCAAAACTTTAGGTTCAGGACTTTTCATATGTTGGGATCCATGGGCTTCCCGCCTAGATCATATAATATGACAAAATATATGGGGATCCTTAATTCATCTTTTGAGGTTTATCCTGATATTATCCATTTCACGGTGCATTCTTAACAACCGAATTCACAAAATATATTTCTTCCTTAAGGTGTCGATTATAAAATAATCGAACTTTATTAAATTCATTATGCCAAAGAAATATGTGGTGTACCACAATTTGCAATAATACCTCAAAGGTTGTCCATTTAATTGTTGGAACTTCAGGTTCTCAACATTGTTAAATTTTGAACTTCAGGCCAAAATCATATATTCTCATGGTATGGACTTTTTTATAATTCCCTGGACATATTTCGGGATTTCATACCCTTACATAATTGTCCATGTTTTGAGGAACTTCTGGCATCTTATTTAATTCCTCATCCATGAGTTTAAGGAATTGCAGGTTCCTTTTTGTATATAGTCAAAATGGTTAATATTTATGTATACGTCACTATTCATGTATACGATACTATTCATCAGGTCATGAATACGTGTCTATTCATGCATACAGTATATTTGCTAGTACAGTTACTATTCATGTGTACGACACTATTAACCAATACGGTACTGTTACATCATCAAGGAACTCCATGTCCTTATTTACATATCAAGGATCAAGGATCTTCATGTCCGATCTCTTGTTTACAAATATAGTACCAGAGAGACTGCCAGCTCTCATATCATTATCATCATTAAGGATCTTTAGGTCCTGATTTAATTGTATGATGAGGATCAAGAAACTTCTGGTCCTGATCTCTATATGCTATAAAACTCATCATACCACACAATTAATTCATAAAATAAATTGTTGGTATGGACGATAAACTCACACCATACTTTAAATAAAGGTAAATGAGAGGTAAAATAAATTCATAAATGAAATTACTTGCTGTATGGACGTTAAATAAAAGTAAAGGTAGTTGTGTGGACGATAAATCCGCACCATACTTTTAAATAAATACTGTTGTATGGGTAATAAACCTACACCATACAGTAAATAAAGTAAATGCAGAGATAAAACCACCATCGAATAAAATAAGATATGTGTTAGTATTATTAACGGCCTCCCACTGATAATATGTTTAATATTACTAAAGATCCATTTTTATTAGTGGTTAGTAATAAAAAAGCAAATAAATATAGTATATTATATTACCATCAACTTTTCATATTAATATTATATATATACATAGGCTGTCAACTTGAATACCTTTTTCTTTTCGTGGGTTCCTCTCAATACTAGAGGAAATGAAAAGTAGAGACAAACCTTAGTGCTAGTCTGCATTCACGTTTGTCTGCTCCTTTGAGTTATAATTTCGTAAACAAAGTGGATGAACATGAACCTACACAAGCTCCTCCTGTACACCTTTACTTGCTTTTTATGATCAATATGATTATATAATATTACATAAACAATCAGGATAAAGAAGAGTAGATGACTTATCTCTCAGATAAACACCAAGAATTCTTTTTCCTTGTATAGCCCTTTCAATTAACATCTCCTTAAGCAGACCACAGTTCCATCCCATCCCTGGTAAATCTCTCTTTGGAGGCGGTGGGTGGTGTTTATCTAGATTGTGTTTTCTTTTCCCTTTTCTTACATGTTCGTAGACATGTTTTATAGAGGGCTATACTCTCTGCCACAGTTGAGAGGTTGATTGCTAGAAATTTGAGAAAGAAAGGTATTGAAGCAGATGGGGTTCATCAGAGAGTTCAGCTGGTATTTTAAAAGCGAATTCGTGTTCATAACGTGTTGTAAAATGAACGGGATATGCTATAATATGAGTAGCGCGTAAAGTAAATAAAACACAATATTTAACGAGGTTCGGCCTTGCCTACGTCCTCGGAGAGCAGCAACAGTAATTTTTCCACTATGTAAAATAATAAGGCTACAATTTTAGTGTTTACAATATATGTGGCTCACTGACTTTTCTCTCTTGGAGAATCTCTCTACTCTCTTTATCTCTCCACTCACTCACCCTCTTTCTTTCCTTCCTGTCTTTCCTCTCTGGGCTCTCATTTCTTTTCAGATGGTGTGTGTGTCGAAGGAAGGGATAACTCTTATTTGTAGGCAAAATTCTGTGGCTGCTTACTCATATTTCTTTGGCTTCACGTGGATTTTGGCAAACAAGCTTCACCATTATTCTTCTTCAATCAATTAGGTAGTGGGCTCTATCATTTTGAGCTCCACATTCTTGACTTTACGACACCCACATATTTTATTTAATAAGTCAGTTCTTTTATGCGAAAAAAAAAGGTCAGCTTACTGCACATTTATTGTAGGACTAACGGAGATAGCCTGAATAAATAGCATACTGGGATTGAAATCTCTAAATTAAAAAAAATAAAGGGATTGATATATTTCTCATGTAATCCATTTTCTTTTTTATTCTTGAGGTTTCTTGGCCTTAGTTTTCAGGTATGATTTTCTTTATGATTGCTGGCCTTTTGTTCTCATTTATCCATTGCCATAAAAGAATAGTTTTCTGGTGGGTGGCCTTGAGAGTGATGAAAGATGTAGAGCAGAGTTGAAAACAAAAGGAGAATGTAGAGTTAGCAGGGAGGAGAGACAAAATAAAAATATTTAAAATGTTCTGAAATGAATTTTTTTTTCCAATGTGTATTGATTGAGTCTGCATCCAATCTTAGCCATTAAAAGTTCTTTATTATTATTATTTTTTTTTGAGAAATTATTGTGTCTATAAAGGTTATGCCTTTCGTTATGGGCCTTAAAAAACTCAGGACTGCCCTTTACTCCTACCTTACATATAGCACTATATACTCATCTAAAGTGTTTTTTTTAACCATTAATGGTCTTTATATCAACTTTCTTTTATGTGAGCGTGCTAATGTTAGAGATTAAAACCCTAACAAGCTTAAAAGATGTAATATATTTGCGCCTCAAGTATTTGACTTTAAACAAACAATTGTGATTTGGGGTGGGGAAACCTCCCAAGGAAGTCCTTTTCTATGCCTCAGACTGATGAGGACTTCACAATTTATCTAAATAAAACTGGTAAGTAAAGGAAAATACAAGTACTTGAAAATAAAACAAACAAGTTCAAGCAGAATTGCTTGAAATATAATACATCAAAGGAGCTGCCAAGTCTGGAAAAGCATCAGCCAACAAGTGGAAAAGAATTGCTTGGACTTCAATTTCTGCCTGAAACACCATTGCAGAGATGTTCATTTTTTTAGGCTGGATTGGACTTTTTTTGATTGGACTGGATTTTACTGAACCGGCAGTACCTTCAACTAACTGGAATTTTAGCTAGCAATCGATACCAATGACTGTGTATTAGCAAAGCTTTCTTCAGGTTTGAGCCAAAAGTGTTTGGAATCGTGAGCTAGAATTCTGAGCAAAATCTCAAGGATAGCTTTGGAGGTCCTTGGCACCTTTACTAGCTTTCTGTATTCGTTGGCTTGAATGATTTGTTTAAATCATTGAACTTGATCAGTTTGATTGAGTAGTTTTTGTTTGGTTCGGGGTTCTGTTTTGTTTGTTAGGAGCCTTCTATATTTATAGAGGTTTGAAGGCAACCAAAATTGACAGCTGCCATCTTCAAGGAATCGCACGCCAATCCTATATATTAGGGGTGGGCATTGGAACCGCAAAACCGCAAAACCGAACCAAATCGAACTGAAAAAATCCAAAAAAAACCGTATTGACCAAAAAAGTCAAAAACCGAGACAAATCCAAACCGAACCGGTTCAAACCGGTTCCGGTTTCGGTTTTCCACCACACAGAACCGGTCCAATCCGAACCGGTCCAATATAATTATTTTATATTATTTTATATTATATATATTTATATTATATATATTTTTTAACATGTGGCCCTTTTTTATTGGTTGTGTATGATGTTACCGTAGGCGCGCGCACACACATTCATCACAAAAATTATAACGCGATTAGGGTTTTCTTTCTTCCTTCATCCTCCCATTTCGTTTCCTCTCTCCTTCAGCCGCCGAAACCTCTGTCTGCGCCAAACCTCTCTCTCAGCCATCCTCTCTCTCACCCAAACTTCTCTCTCAACCTTCCTCTCTCTAAGCCATCCTCTTCATCCTTCAGCCGTCGCGCCGCCGAAGCTCTCTCTCAACCATCCTCCTCTCTCTCAAGCAAACCTCACTCTCAGCCAAACCTCTCTCTCAACCACACCTCTCTCAGCCGCTGCTCCTCTCAGTCGCCACCTTTCTCAGTCGCCGTTGTCACACAGGTTAGATTCTCTATCTTTTTTTTCTTTTTTTTCCTTTTTCCCCTTCGATTCTCTGACCAACTCTCTCTGTCTGCAATTCGGAGCTTCCTCTGTCCTCCAACAATTTGCAGATCCAGCACCAGCAGTTCGCAGCTTCCTCTGTCCTCCAGCAGTTTGCAGATCCAGCAGTCCACCTCTTCATCTTATCTCTCTCTCTCTCTCTCTCAGGTATGTCACTGTGATGCGCCAAAAAACCTCCAAATGCCAACTGCTTGTATTTTATCAAATTGATTAGCACTTCTTGGTGATATGAAAAGTATTTTATATGCCTATCTTGATATTATGCTGTCAAAAGAAGAAATGGATTGAAATAAGGCAGATTGAAACTATATCAAATTGAAGCTCCAGTATATCAAATATATATCAAATTGGATTGGGTTGTGGTTGTCTGAATATGTACGTGTGGTTGTCTCAATCTGTGAAGAAAAAATAAACATAAATCTAGATCCAATGGAGAACATGATGGGTATTCTGGGTATTCTGAGAACATGTTAGAGGCATGAGAAGCAGTGTATGTTGTTATCAAAATGGGCAAGCAGGTAACTCATTTGGCTGTCTTTGATCATGAAAATGGTCTAGTTTTCTGATAATTTTCTTTTGCTGTTGCATTTCTTGATCCATTTTCACTTTTGGGTTTTTGGAGTTTTGTTTTTATTTTCCACAAATTTAGATTATTGATGGCAATACATGGATCTGGTAGGTTCACTTGGTGTTCGGAGATGCAGCAACAAAAGAGCAAAAGAATGGAGTTGTAATTTTAAATTTGATTGTAATTTATTTATTTTTTATAGGTAATTTATTTTGTTTTATTGTGTATTTTTTTGTTGGGTTGTAATTTTAAATTGAATATTGGATTGTTTTATTATTTTTGACAAAGAATAGTGGTTGTTTCAATATGGGAATTGGGCCAATTGTGATGTTGAAGCCCAAAAATATTAAAAATCAGATGGTCTTAAAGCTTAAATACCCAAGAAAATAAAATGGGCTTTACAACAAGCCCAAAACCGTGAGAACCGGGAACCGAACCGGAACCGGGTAGGTCCGGATTGGTTCGGGCTCATTCATGGATTTTTGTCAAAACCGGACCGGACCGAACCGGTCTTCATTTTCGGTCCAGGTTCTAATTTTATGAGAAAACCGGTCCAAACCGGACCGTGCCCACCCCTACTATATATGCTGCCTTCTTGATATTTTGGTGCATTGACTATCATTATTTCTACACTTGGATGATGCACACCCATATTCTTTTATAATAAAGAAACCAAAAGATAATACTACTTCTTGTCTGTTCAATCCTTATCACTGCTAGTGTTCTAATTTTTATTTTCTTTCTCCTCTTGGGGGAAGCATTTTTGCTCACCATTTTAACCCAATGTGTATCATCACCACCTTTCTTATAACTTGGCAATTGTCCATACTTATAACCATAGTTAACTCTTTGATTTTTAATCTTTTAAGTATTTAAAATTAAAAGATAAAGTAAAATAATAATCAAATAACAATAAATAAATAAAAATTATCCTTCTCTCCCCACTTCTCGACGAGACCCACCCCAACCAGCCTTGCCTGTACGACCACTAGCTCGTATACGTCAGCGACGACACCAAAATCAGCATCGTAGATCGCAACATTAAGCTCTCCGCTTCCGCTTCCAAGTTGCCTCATTCTGTGACACCTTGAACAATGTCGTTTGCTTTAAGTACCAGGTCCCTGGCGAAGATCTCGACGCCTTCATCTCCGTCACCAACGACAAGGACCTCAACTACATGATCATCGAGTACGACCGACACTATCTCTCTTTTTGCTAAGCCGGCAAGGCTTAGGCTCTTCCTTTTCCCTCTCAAGAACAACCCCCCGCTTGCTTCGACTCCAATAAGACCAAGTTGAATGCCAGTTGTTCGTTGACCCTTTGAATTTGGTCCGATAGGGTCTCCCGATGGTTCTTCTCTGACGAATCCAGTCACTGCGTCGTTGACGAACCCCTATCGAGTCTTGTCGGTGTGGGTGGTTGTTGTGGTGAGGTGCATGGTTGAGGTTGAACGATGTGGGGGAGATGGCTGGGGTTGCTGGTGAAGGAAGTTGAGGTTCCACCCCAAAACCAATTGGCTATGGGGGGGAGTAGCTCAACTCCTTATAAACCCAGGCTACGTCCCTTAACATTTCAATGTGGGACAAACACTCTCAACACGCCCCCGCACGTGTGGCGAACTTTCAAGCCTATCACGTGGACAACACATATTGGGTGACGTGGGAGCACGTGTGGCCGTTGGGCCCAACACGTGTGGCCGTTGGGCCCAACACGTGAAGCCTTGCTCTGATACCATGAAGGAAGTTGAGGTTCCACCCCAAGACCAATTGGCAATGGGATTGGGATGATGAGTAGAGGGCGGACCAGACAGTGAAGAGTAGGGAAACTGCGATTCAACAAATTTGACATGTCTTGAGACATAAATTCTTGAGGTTGAAGGATCAAGGCAATAGTATGCACTTTGAGTGAGAGAGTACCCAAGGAAAACACACGGCTTGGACCGTGGTTCTAGTTTGTGGGAAGTGTAAGGTTTGAGCCAAGGGTAGCATAAGCAACCAAAAACCTTTAATTTCGAGTAGTTTGGGGCTATCTGAAAGATTTTGTGGTAAGGGGAGGAGAGATTTAAGGTGGGAGTGGGCATTCTATTGATGAGGTAGACGGCTGTGGCAAAGGCATAAGTCCAGTAAGAGATTGGTAAAGAAGCATGAGTGAGAAGGGCAAGACTGGTTTCGACAATGTGAAGGTGCCTTCTTTCGGAGTAACCATTGTGTTCAGGTGTATGAGGGGGAGTGGTGAGATGAGAGATACCATTGGTGGAAAGAAAATTAGATAGGGAAATGTACTCACCACCATTGTCAGAATAAAGTGTTTTGATGGTTGAATGGAAGTGTTTCTCTACAATGGCTTTGAATCTTATGAAGACTTCTTTGACATCAGATTTGTTTTTGAGTGGGTAAAACCAGATATATTTAGTGAAATGATCAATGAAGATTACATAATATTTAAAGCCGTTATGTGAGTAAATTGGAGATGTCCAGACATCGGAGAATATAATTTCAAGAGGTTGAGTAGAGACAATTGTAGAGGTGGAGAAAGGCAATTTGTGGCTTTTATTGCAAAGACAAGCATTACATGAAAAATCAGATGACAGAGAGGAAGATACGCCTAAGGAATTGCTGGAAACAATATGTTTGAGAATGGGAAAAGCAGGATGTCCTAAGCGATGGTGCCAGTCGGAAGATGTGGTCTTTGTGGCGGAGAAGGCAATCAAAGGGGAGGAGGTTGGCCACTCATATACACCATCTTTAGTTTGTCCCTTGAGCACTGTTGCCCCGGTCTGAAGTTCCTTCACAAGAAAAGTGGAACAAACACTCTCAACAGCTGGTGGGGGTAGGTCTCGTCGGGAATGGGGGAGAAAGAATAAGAGAGAGTTTTTTTTTTTAGTTTTTTTTTTAATAATCTTATTTAATTATTATTTTACTTTGATTTTTAATTTTAAATACTTAAAAGATTTAAAATCAGAGAGTTAACTATGGTTAAAAGTATGGACAAGTGTCCAGTTATAAGAAGGGTGGTGAGGATACACATTGAGTTAAAGTGGTGAGCAAAAATGCTCCTTCTCTTGGCTGTCCATGCACTTGGTTCTTTCAATAAAGAAATATTGTCTAATCTATTGATTGGATGATTGCATGTAACTTTCGGCTCATGCAAAAGCAATTGTACAAACATTGCTTCATCACTTTGATGAAATAATATTTGTTTATTGCATTCTTTGGTTAACTCTTCTCCACCAACTTTTCATTCTCACACGCATTGTCAATATTTGTGGATGGTCCTCCACCTTTTATCTCTTCTTCCTTTTTACTTAAATTGCAATAGATAGGGAAATATGATGATGGTCATTAGATATTTGAAGAATAACAATTAGAAAGCATTCTCCACTCGCCACTAACAGATAAGTGTGATAAAGAAAACCCCTTCCAGCTTCGATTACTCCTCCTCAATGCCGAAATATGATAAAAATTAACAACCAAATATATATTTTTGGCTCCTTGTCAATTGATATCCTTAAATGACTCTCAACCATGACTTTTAAAATTGATTGGGATAGGTAAAAGACCTTTGAGGCCATGCAGAACTGCGATTTACCGTTGAGTCCCCAACCCTCTTGACTATTCTGCCTCGTGGACATTAAATAGTACATGTCCAGCCTGTTTTTAGATGAAATAATCGTGAATGTTACTGAATTTAGTCAAAAAGTTGTGAAGGGAGAGAATATTTTGGCCATAAATTGGACAAATTTTTGAACTTGTAACCACTTGCATGCTTTATTTCATTTGTTAATATACAATGATGACATAAATTATCACATCATGTATTTTCTTATTTCCATCTCTTTCCTTCTTTTCCCTTTGTTTAATCATTCTTTTATCATCCTCCACTTGCCTTTTCTACACTTTACCTTCTCCTTTGGTGTAACACTTCGTGTGCTTCCTCCAAAATCCTCATCTTTCCTTTATTTTAATATTCTTTCTTACAAAAAGAATATCAAAAATTTGCATGCACACCATGATGCCCTTGTCACACACGTCTCACACCAATTTTCCTTACTGAAAATGGTCTCCAACCTCTGTATAACGTTGGGCGAAATTGTATATTTCATGATTTGGCCTCTAAACCATGTATTTTACCTAGAATAAAGAATTTAGCCAACAAGTACAAATTCTTGTACAAACAGCAACCTTTTGCTTTAGATTTGGAATACAATTGGGTTACAAAAAGATGATGTCAACTGGGTATATATTATTTTAAGATTACTTTAACAAGACAAATAGGCATCCTTCTTCTGCCAAATTAGTCATATTAATCCAAATTTGTCATGACATATGAAAATTAGTATAATACTATTGACAAAAAAGGGGTTGATTATCGTTTCTGCTATAATATTATAAAGTTGAGTTGAGGTTCCACTTTAAAACCAATTAATTAGTAATAAGGAGTAGTAACTCAATTCCTTGTACTCATACTGTGTCCCTTAACTTTTCAATATAATTAAGGAAAAATACTCTCAGCAGTCCCAACATTGGAAGTCAGCCTCTAACAACACCAGCTTGATTGGGACAAAAAGCACAGATTGAAGAAGGGGATGAAGAAATGCTTAAAAGGGCGTCCAGTGTTTATCTATATATAAGTGTATATACCTCTGGTGAATGACACATTCGATTTATGAAAACAGTCGGGTTCATCATCAGCATTGCTTTCCTCTTCATCTTCACCACCTAGGATTTCTGAAGCTACCCTACACATCCTAATTACCAAGTCACTCGCAAGCAAGGGCTGAAGAGTTTTTGTTTATGCAGAAACATCAAGGTTGGATAAATTTATAGGTAGGAAATGTTAGAGTTTTGTATAGGTTTTGGAGAAGAAGAGAAAACAGTATGCAAGAGAAAACTGAGAGCTTAGCTAAAAACAAAACTTCTGTATTTTTTGTATTGTATATTCTGAAACTTTCGGGCAAGCACAGTGTGTGCTATATGCCCGTTAGAGAAATAGCTGGATTCTCTTACATCACTTGAGAATCACAGCCTTACATCCAAAACTGCCTTCTAAGATCTTTACACGTGGCTATAGCCACTTAACACTAACTGACGCCTCACACTTGCCTATTTTAGAGACTAAGTGAATACACCATTTCAGCTTAGGGACTTTATCAAACTCTCATCAGCTCATCACTTATATTTCAACACTCCCCTTTAAGTTGTGAGCTGATTTCACACCAAGTTTCTCTCTGAGATAGCAGAAACGATCCTTAGCCAATGCCTTAGTAAAAATGTCTGCTAGTTGCTCATTTGTGGGACAATAAATCAGATCCACAGTTCCTTCTTGCAAAGCATCTTTAATAAAATGATACCTCCGATCGATATGTTTTGTTTTCTGGTGAAACACAGGATTCCTTGTAATGGCAATGGCTGAAATGTTGTCACAGTGTAGAGGAGTTGCTTCTGCTTGAAGCTCTCCAAAATCTTCTAGGACAAACCTCAACCAAATAGCTTGTGTTGTTGCTTCAGATGCACTGATGTACTCCGCTTCTGCAGTGGAGAGTGCAACACAATTTTGCTTGACTGAGGCCCAAGCAAACACTCCACTACTAAAAGAAAAAGCATATCCAGAAGTGCTCTTGCTATCATCCACTGAACCACTCCAATCACTGTCACAATAGCCAATTAGAACTGGCCCTTTTCCTTTCACATACTCCAGACCATAATCTAGAGTCCCTTTCACATATCTAAGAACACGTTTTGCTGTTCCAAAATGTTTGCTAGTGGGACAATGCATGAACCTTGCTAGCAAACTAGCTGCAAACATAATGTCGGGTCTGGTAGCTGTGAGGTACAGCAGACTTCCAACAATCCTTCTGTAGTGTTCTTCACTTGCCAAGCCACTCCCATCATCTTTACTTAGCTTCTCTGAGGTGACTAGTGGAATAGAAACCGGCTTACACTCAATCAAGCCAAATCTGCTCAACAGAGTTGT